>NC_090279.1:116853087-117156117 GCF_040414725.1 Anabrus simplex | reverse complement strand
TGGCTGCTTGTCAAAAAGATTTTTTCAAGTTATCCGCCACCACATAGAGTGCAGCACTGAGGTTTGCGATGCAATATGGCGGGTGACAGCTTGTCAAAGGTAAGTAGCTAAAGAGGGCAGCACTAAGGTTAGCAATGCAAGATGGTGGATGACAGCTGTGACGTAAAATATTACCCGCAAGATAGCACCACGATGCCCTTTTCATTAAAGATGGCAGCTAGAATTTTTCAAATTAACCGCCTCAAAGGTAAGTAGCTAAAGAGGGCAGCACTGTTCTCTCTGGATTAAAGATGGCAGCTTGTCGAAAAGAATTTTTCAAATTAACCGCCTCAAAGGTAAGTAGCTAAAGAGGGCAGCACTGTTCTCTCTGGATTAAAGATGGCTGCTTGTCGAAAAGAATTTTTTCAAATTATCCGCCACCACAAAGAGGGCAGCACGGTGCTCTCTTGATTAAAGATGGTAGATGACAGCTGAAGAGCGAGTAGAATTTGTTTCCAAATAAGAGCACGTAGAATTTGCCGCCACCACATAGAGTGCAGCACTGTTCTCTCTAGATTAAAGATGGTGGATGACAGAAAAGCGCATAGGTTTGTAAAGCACGTAGAATTTGCCGCCACCGCATAGAGTGCAGCACTGTTCTCTCTAGATTAAAGATGGTGGATGACAGAAAAGCGCATAGGTTTGTAAAGCACGTGGAATTTGCCGCCACCACATAGAGGGCAGCACTGTTCTCTCTGGATTAAAGATGGCGGATGACAGCTGTCAAAAAAGCACGTGAGTATGTTTTCAAACAAGAGCACGTGGAATTTTTCAATTTGCCGCCACCACATAGAGGGCAGCACTGTTCTCTCTGGGTTAAAGATGGCGGATGACAGCTAACGAAATTGCCCGCATGATAGCAGCACAGTGCTCTATTGATTAAAGATGGCGGATGACAGCTGTCAAAAAAAGCACGTAGCTTTGTTTCCCAACAAGAGCACATAGAATTTTTCAAATTGCCGCCACCACATTTCAAAGGTATCTAGCTAAAGAGTACAGCACTGTGCTCTGTTGATTAAAGATGGTGGATGGTAGCTGTCAAAAAAGCACGTGAGTTTGTTTCCAAACAAGAGCACGTGGAATTTTTCAATTTGCCGCCACCACATAGAGGGCAGCACGGTGCTCTCTTGATTAAAGATGGCTGCTGTCACGTGGAATTGTCTGCTACCACAGGTATCTAGCTAAAGAGGGCAGCACTGAGGTTTGCGATGCAATATGGCTGCTGTCAAAAAGCATTTTTCAAATTATCCGCCACCACATTTCAAAGGTAAGTAGCTAAAGAGGGCAGCACTGTGCTCTATGGATTAAAGATGGCGGATGACGGCTGTCAAAAAACACGTGGCTTTGTTTACCTCGCGCTAGTTAGGTTAAGTTGGTAGCACTAAGGTTTAGACCCGTCAAGATGGCAGCACTGCCGATGACAGGTGACGAAAGAGGGCAGCACGGTGCTCAAAGATGGCGGATGGCAGCTGTCAAAAAGCATGTGGCTGTCAAAAAGCACGTGGCTTTGTTTACCTCTCGCTAGTTAGGTTAAGTTGGTACCACCGAGGTTTATTCCCGTCAAGATGGCAGTACTGAGGTTAGCGATGCGTTGTTGTCTGTCAAAAAGCACGTGGCTTTGTTTACAAATCTGTCAAAAAGCACGTGGCTGTCAAAAAACACGTGGCTTTGTTTACCTCATGCTAGTTAGGTTAAGCTGGCACTACTGAGGTTTAGGCCCGTCATGATGGCAGTACTGAGGTTTGCGATGCGTTGTTGTCTGTCAAAAAGCACGTGGCTTTGTTTACAAATCTGTCAAAAAGCATGTGGTTGTCAAAAAGCACGTGGCTTTGTTTATCTCGAGCTAGTTAGGTTAAGTTGGCACTACTGAGGTTTAGGCCCGTCAAGATGGCAGTACTGAGGTTAGCGATGCGTTGTTGTCGATGACAGCTGTCAAAAAGCACGTGGCTTTGTTTACAAATTCATATTTCGCGCTAGTTAGGTTAAGTTGGCAGTACTGTCGCGCTAGTTAGGTTAAGTTGGCAGTACTGGAAGAGGCCACTGGCTGAGGTGGAGGTGGCCACTGGGAGCCGGAGGTGGCGGTGGCGGCCGAATCCCTGTATTATACTACTCTTGGGTTATGCTTAAGAATTGGAACTGACTTTCAGCAAATTTTCAAGGTCTTTAATTTTATGCAAATTTCGAGTACCATATAACGTTATGTGAACCGCTTAGTCTGATGGTTCGGTCAGCTTCCGCTCGAACGCTAGCGTTGTGCCACGTCCTGGAAGCCATCTGTTGGCGAATGAACGTACCATTTCCACTTATATTATAACGTCTAAATTTTAAAGAGGAAGCCTTTCTCGTGGACAGTCGAGATTTCTTCTGAGGCCGCAGGGCACAGTTCCCTGCGAAACGTAAAGAATTCCACCTTATTTTCTTGACACGGCATCATGTCTATAAGTACGGGCCGTGAAAGCATTAATGGCAACATGCAACAACTGACCTCTTATCACCAACACTTACATAACTTAATCCCTCAAGTAATTCATGAAATATTTGAAAGGAATATTTTTCCCTGAATTAATTTGATTTCTCTAATGCTCCTGCTTCTGCTTTTCTTTCTCTTCTGAATGTGCATGTCGATGGAATGTGGATGTCTTGTTCAAATATGATGGTCAGTTTCGAAGTTTACATGGTACAGGTGATTTAGTTAACTGTGGTTAGTGGCGTATGCTGAGGGCTACCAAAGTTATCCGTGAAGCCCAAACCTCAAATGAGGACGATGGAAATCTAAAGCACATTATAATGTCAGCATCTTACACACTGTTCCATTTGCAAAACTTGAAAGCAATGAGAAACACGTCGCACGTATTTCTGACAGCAAGGTGTCGGAGACTGATCTCGCAGCCCAGGCTCTGTGTCCCTCTCCCCCCGACCAACTGGCTTGCTGCTGTATGAGAGATAGGTGCGGGGACCGGGAGGGGGGGGGGGCAAGGCTTTGCTCCGTCAGATCGCCACTCATCGTTTGTACTTCCTCATCTCACACTTACAGATAACAGAGTGCCGGCATTTCACTCCCATTTACTCTACATCCTTGTAGGAAGACAGTGCAAGGCTCCTGTTATAGGCCTAGTTTTTCTCATATGTAAATCTGCTAACATGAAATGCAATCTTTCAGCTTTAGTGTTCTGTTGGGTTGCTTGGAATCGAACGCGTGATCATTGGTCGGACACCATCACTGTTTTCCCGAAGAAGCTAATAAACCAGCGAACGATGTGTACCACCACTAGTAATGCTGTGAAGTTCAACATTTTGACTTTAATAATAATAATGGTGCATGGCATCTGTATAGGCTAGGTGGTGACATAATGTGGCGAAGACGTTATAAACACTCAACACTCCCCAAGCCAGAGGAATTAAGAGTACAAGGGGTTTATTTCTGAGAACTGAACCGGGGCCATCGGGCCAGAGACAAACATTCTATCCATTTAGCCACAAAGCCGGACTTTAATTTGCTAAGTACCTCACCACTCTAGATCGTAGGAGTCTCTATGTTACGACGAGTGATGGTCACACCCCACTACACCTAGCTGCGCAGTTTGG
The DNA here is from genome assembly GCF_040414725.1 of Anabrus simplex. Taxonomy (NCBI): domain Eukaryota; kingdom Metazoa; phylum Arthropoda; class Insecta; order Orthoptera; family Tettigoniidae; genus Anabrus; species Anabrus simplex. The sequence goes on along the minus strand of NC_090279.1, from coordinate 117,152,493 downwards.
TTACTTTGAGGTAGTGAAGTACCTTACCACACTAGACCACACTCTTATCAATGTTAAGACTAGTGATGGTTGGACTCCACTACACGAGGCTGCATAGTACGGTCACCTTGAGGTTGTGAAGTACCTTACCACACTAGACCACACATCAATGTTAAGACTAGTGATGGTTGGACTCCACTACACGAGGCTGCATCGCACGGTCACCTTGAGGTTGTGAAGTACCTTACCACACTAGACCACACTCTTATCAATGTTAAGACTAGTGATGGTTGGACTCCACTACACGAGGCTGCATCGTACGGTCAACTTGAGGTTGTGAAGTACCTTACCACACTAGACCACACTCTTATCAATGTTAAGACTAGTGATGGTTGGACTCCACTACACGAGGCTGCATCGCACGGTCAACTTGAGGTTGTGAAGTACCTTACCACACTAGACCACACTCTTATCAATGTTAAGACTAGTGATGGTTGGACTCCACTACACGAGGCTGCATCGCACGGTCAACTTCAGGTTGTGAAGTACCTTACCACACTAGACCACACATCAATGTTAAGACTAGTGATGGTTGGACTCCACTACACGAGGCTGCATCGTACGGTCACCTTGAGGTTGTGAAGTACCTTACCACACTAGACCACACTCTTATCAATGTTAAGATTAGTGATGGTTGGACTCCACTACACGAGGCTGCATCGTACGGTCAACTTGAGGTTGTGAAGTACCTTACCACACTAGACCACACTCTTATCAATGTTAAGACTAGTGATGGTTGGACTCCACTACACGAGGCTGCATCGCACGGTCAACTTGAGGTTGTGAAGTACCTTACCACACTAGACCACACTCTTCTCAGTGTTAAGACTAGTGATGGTTGGACTCCACTACACGAGGCTGCATCGCACGGTCAACTTCAGGTTGTGAAGTACCTTACCACACTAGACCACACATCAATGTTAAGACTAGTGATGGTTGGACTCCACTACACGAGGCTGCATCGTACGGTCACCTTGAGGTTGTGAAGTACCTTACCACACTAGACCACACTCGTCTCAGTGTTAAGACTAGTGATGGTTGGACTCCACTACACGAGGCTGCATCGTACGGTCAACTTGAGGTTGTGAAGTACCTTACCACACTAGACCACACTCTTATCAATGTTAAGACCAGTGATGGTTGGACTCCACTACACGAGGCTGCATCGTACGGTCACCTTGAGGTTGTGAAGTACCTTACCACACTAGACCACACTCTTATCAATGTTAAGACTAGTGATGGTTGGACTCCACTACACGAGGCTGCATCGTACGGTCACCTTGAGGTTGTGAAGTACATTATCACACTAGACCACACTCTTCTCAGTGTTAAGACTAGAGCTGGCCCTTGCTAAATTGACGGAACACCACGAGGTCGTACGCTTCCTAGAGCACTGGTCACCAAAGAAGGAAATTACTTGGAAATTACCAAGGTTCACACGACAACAGTAAACTAGTTCGGCTCCCTCTATCTGCAGTACAGTCGCTGGCTACTCTTCAGAGGTAGGATGGGTCCCTTCCTCCTCTCTCTGGGATCAGTGCTACAACAGCGAGGGGTGTCGTGACCTGGAAGAGGATAGTTCTCTGTGCTAACGTTTGTACCTGTGTGAATAAATTATCGTGAAGTAATAAAACTGTTAAATATGAGTTTGTTTTGGCCCCAGCCCCTTCTTCCTTGTGATTCAACCAGCAACTCACTACCTCCTTTGCTTTTGAGGACTGCGAACCACATTTCGCTTTCTGGTGCATTGAGAGTTGAGTACAGTAACTGGGGTCCGTAATGACGTAGTATAGCTCAGTATCGTCCAATTAAAGTCGCTGAAGCCGCTGTGGAATGTGGCAGTTGTCACTACAAGCTGAAGACAGTGTGGATAGTTAGCACCGTTGTGCGTCATCTAGGTAAGTGGCCTTGAGAGCTGACACAGCGTAGGTATCTTTACACAGAAGACAGGTAGGTAAATTAGGGGAGGCTGGTACAGGGGCTCCCGAGGCAAGATGTCCGCTATACATTGGATATGAGACCAACTTTAAGGAGCTGGTCCAAGGGCCAATCGTGATACATCCTTCTTGTAGGCCAACATTGGAGAACTAATTCAGGGGCTCATAAATGGTAACTTATGACCTATTATCTGTTCAGAATAACTTTCAGGAATTGAGGCAAAGGCTACTCTCCAAGATAGCTGCCATGCTATCCTGAGATCTATTATAACTCCAGAGAGCTACATCAGGGGCTCATAACTTATAGCATATGACCTATTAGTTTTATCACCCTATTTTTTGGGAACTGTGAAAATGTCTACTATTCAAATGGTTGCTATACATCGGCCTTAAGAGGCTAAATCTGGGAAGCTGTGCTAGGGCTCCTGAAGCAAGATCATTGCTATAAATTGGTTTTATAGGACTAGTGGTGACAGTTCGGCTGCTACATCCTTCTAACTGGCTGCCCTTCCCTACACTAGACGCTCCCGATTTCGTACAAAGTGCATCTTAAAGCAAAACGGACCATTTTCGTGCCCTCACAACTACATGAAACCCTACTAGCAAATTCCTAGCGGAAAACTATCAGAAAAGTAAAACTTAAAAGTTGAGAATTTAAAAACTCAAAAGGTGAAGTTAATTTTCTTTTCTGCATGACCTACAAGTTTAAACCTCATGCAAAGAGATTCAAGTTGTATGTTTCCGATCCATTTTTTAACTTTCATGTTTATCTGATAATTTATTTCGTTGCTCGGGTCTAAATGTATTCTATGTATTTGTTATGGCAACACTATTTACCAAGATAATAAAGATAATAAAGATAATAAAGAGAATAAAGATAATAATATATTTTAAATAACCTAGAACGTTAAGAAAGTCTCGGATGATACTTCAAATGGGAATGAGTGTAAATAATGGGCTGGAGTGAAAGCAACCCTTAAATTAAAATTCAATGTCTCCTGTAGAAAACTAACTTTTGGCTTGAAATTCAAGTAAAAATATCTTCTAACAGGCCTATTCTGACGACTTGGTCTTAATGGCAGATTGTACCGAAAGCCTGCAGTCTAATATCTTGGAACTTGAAAATAGATGCAATGAGTATGGTATGAAAATTAGCCTCTCGAAGACTAAATTGATGTCAGTAGGTAAGAAATTCAACAGAATTGAATGTCAGATTGGTGATACAGGGCTAGAACAGGTCGATAATTCCAAGTATTTAGGTTGTGTGTTCTCCCAGGATGGTAATATAGTAAGTGAGATTGAATCAAGATGTAGTAAAGCTAATGCAGTGAGCTCGCAGTTGCGATCAACAGTATTCTGTAAGAAGGAAGTCAGCTCCCAGACTAAACTATCTTTACATCGGTCTGTTTTCAGACCAACTTTGCTTTACGGGAGCGAAAGCTGGGTGGACTCAGGGTATCTTATTCATAAGTTAGAAGTAACAGACATGAAAGTAGCAAGAATGATTGCTGGTACAAATAGATGGGAACAGTGGTAGGAGGGTACACGTAATGTGGAGCTAAAGGCTAATTTAGGAATGAACTCGATGGATGAAGCTGTACGCATAAACCGGCTTCGGTGGTGGGGTAATGTGAGGCGAATGGAGGAGGAGAGGTTACCTAGGAGAATAATGAACTCTGCTAAGGAGGGTAAGAGAAGTAGAGGGAGACCAAGACGACGATGGTTAGACTCGGTTTCTAACGATTTAAAGATAAGAGGTATAGAACTAAATGAGGCCACAACACTAGTTGCAAATTGAGGATTGTGGCGTCGTTTAGTAAATTCACAGAAGCTTGCAGACTGAACGCTGAAAGGCATAACAGTCTATAATGATAATGTATGTCTAACAGGCCATGTATAACTCACCCCTGTTTCTTTTCAATGCTTTTGGCAAAAATTACTTCTAGCATTTAGAAAGATTAGTATGATACTTTCAATGACTTTTTGGGTAAAAAATAGGATGGGGTGAAACAGCCATTAACTCAATATTCCTTATCACTTAAACCGGTCGTTGTAGAAGAATAATTTTAGCTTGAAATGTATAAAAAATTATCCTCTAACAGGCGATATATACAACTCACCCCTAACTGTTTCTTTTCAAAGTTTCGGGTAAAAGTAACCTCGAGCATTAACCCTTGACAGGCGGCGCTCTTTGACGCAACGTTAGAGGTGGCGTGGAGTACTTCGTGACCACTATTAGGGAACTAGCTTTAATAACAGGATGACTAATTTTTATTCTTCATATATTGATGTATTAGGTTTTATATTCAATAGCATGATATTTTATCGAAAATAAATGTATATATCAACTATCGTCACAGCATATAAAATTAAAAACGTCTCATGGTCAGGAATAATTTTTACTAAACACATTATCTTGCATCATTCAGCTGACGGCTGGCAGGCTTAGATCCTGCTAACTACGTAATACTGTTCCTGCAATATATCCCTGGGTGGTTACCGGAAATAATTATCCTCTTCATGACAATCCATATCTTGATAAGTTATTCGTTTGCTAGTATAATTTCCTCTGACCCTTTCAATTTCCAGGTTCGTACAGGTTACAATTAGTTGCAACATATTATCATTCGTGAAAAAATGCTCGAAGCTTCCAGGCGATGATGCACTTCTTGCTACGAGTAAATGAGTTACAGGGTTGTGGGTTTTTAGCAGGAGGAAGTTTTGTCCAGTTTGTAACATCATCCTTTCCTGTTGTGGTCCAAAACCATTGAGAAAGAGGTACATAATCTCACTAATATTTAATTCGTCATTAGCGCTGTGTCGCGTTTCACTGTTAGAGTCTACTACCAATAAGTTCATCCTCACTCACACTAAAACATTTCCTCCTCCACAGAGTGTAAACGACATAACACACTTGCCTCATACTTATGATAAGGGATTGACTGAATGAATTCCTTATATTGTTACAACATAAGTCACTGGGTTCACTCAACTCTGCTGCTGGTGTACTTCCCACGAACGGGACCTGTGGTGCGGGGTCTAACGAGACACTTCATTGCACCGCTATATAACAATCCCTCTTTCTACAAATGGACACCCTCCACTACAATGTCACTGACCTCAGACAAAAGGCAAGGAATGTGGGGAGAGGTATGTGGCAGCAAGGGTATCTAAGCGCAATCGATTAAAATAAGTTTGTGCCAAGTCACAAAATACCCCGCGCCACTCTCCCGGGTTAAAAAGTATTGGGTGATTCCTTAAAAGTTCTTTCAGAATAAAAACTAAAGGCTAAGAGCTAAAGGGAACTAAAGGCCTAAAGGGCACAGGGGAGGCGAAGGAGGAGTAAAGTAGGAGGATCAGGAGATGGAGGAGTATTACGATGAGGTGGAGGGGGCACTAAAGGGCAAAGGGCACAAATGGCTAATGAGCAAGGGCTAATGAGGGGAGGATAATGAGCAGGGCCTAAATGACGAAAGGGATAAAAGGGTGATGAGTGCTTAAAGTCACTGAAGTGTTAAAGGATGCTAAATTCAGGATCTCTCAAATTCTCATTTTAACTTTAGATCTTATAGATTTGAACTCTAGAGATTTATATTTGCCGACAGAATTTTTTAATTCGCTTAGAGATTAAAACCTTGTGTTCACAACCGAAAACAGTTCGCCCTACTTGCTAATAAAAGAGAGATATACCGACAGCATTTTCGAGACATGTAACTGGAATACAGTCCTTTAGGTAATAATGCACGAAGTAAAAAGTATTATAATCGGATAGTTGTTACATTATTCTTATAGGACTAGGGAGGTGACGTAAGTTCTAATGCGCATACATGGCTACCTCAGTGGCTCATAATTTGTGACTTAGGACCTATTTGCTTTAGAGGACTAAACCTGGGTGAGCTGACGGAGGGGTTTTGCGTTTACGTTTCTCTAGGATTTAGAGTATCTCGCATGCTTCATTTGGGCTTATGACTGCCTCTACTAAGGAGGGGCGGTTAGGAAAGAGTCTGAACAATACGGCTGATCGATCTATGATAAGCTACATAGGGAGGACTTGTGGGATGGTGTGCATGAGGGTGGTGGGCGGGAGTGTAGGAATGCGTTTAGGGCGTTGTTATGTCCAGAGGTAGCTTACAGTTCAGGTCTTCAACTTGAAGAGCTCATCATCATCATCATCATTTAACCGTCTCCAGTTTCTCGGGTGCGGTGCAAGAGCGCTCCCTACTTATGTCTCTGCAGGTACACTTCGACTCCTCTTCCTTGCAGATCATCTTTTATTTGGGAGAGCCATGGGACAGGTCTGCTCCTAGATCGCTTTCCCTCCAGGTCTTTGTCAAACAATTTTCGTACCAACCTCTTCAGATCCATCATCTTCAAGTGACCAAACCATTTCAATCTTCATGCTATTAGAATTTGGTAGAATGGTTCCAAGTCCTCGTGGACGTTTTCATTTCGGATCTTATCTCGTCTCGTTTTCTGCAGCATTGACCTAAGGAATTTCACTACCGCAACCTTGAGTCTGCTGTTATCCCTTCTGTTGATGGTGCAAGTTTCCACACACTATGTTATTATTGTAACAAAGCAGGCCTGATACAAAGTTGTCTTACATATTAAAGGAATTTGGTTGTCCCAGTGGTGGTTCCTAACTTTATGATATAATTGAGCTCCTTTCTGAATCCTATTGGTGATTTCATCTGAGCAACGGCGATCTCGAGTTACAATTGGAACTGATCAACTTCTGCTACTTTCTCTCCATCCAGCATAATATTGATACCTCTTCTTTGCCTGCTAAGCCTCATAGCTACCATCTTCGTAGTGCTAATTTTAGGCCAAACTCCTTAAATTCGTTGTTTCAGCAGTACTTCATCCTCTGTGCAACCCCTAATCACCACATCGTCTGTGAAAGCCAATGCCTTGAAATCCATACCGACACACTTTTTGTTTCACCCTCTTTATGATTTCGTCCATTACAGAGATGAATAGCAGAGGTGGCAATACACTCCCTTAGAAGTAACAAATCAATCTGAATATGCGCTCCCTATTTGGAGACAGCTCTGACTGTGGGTATACAGCATTTTCACTTTTCTGATAAGAGTCTGAAACATTTCTTCTTGATAGACAATCCCAGATCTTGTCCCTAGGCACGCTGTCATAAGCCTCTTCGAGATCCAAGAAGACAAAGTTTATATCCCTTCCTTTTCCTCATCATTCTCTACAACATACTAACAGCAATGATGAGGTCAGTAGTTGTTCTATCACCCCTAATCCACACTGTTCTTCTTCTAACTGAGTTTAAATGATGTTCCTGAGCCATTTATCAATAATTTTCTCCATACGCTTTAATCCATGATACAGTAGCGTGATTCCTCTGTAGTTGCTACATTGACGTCTGCTTCCCTTTTTGAAGAGCGGAATTACAATCTCCTTTGTCCAAACTTCTGCAACCTTATCTTCCTTCCAGATGGCATTCATAACTCTCAAAAACCAATGAAGTCGAGGAATTCCCGCAGTATGTATCAACCCTCATTTCATCGATGCCAGGTGCCCTTTCGCATGTCCTTTAAAGCGTTTTCAACCTCTGACCAGGTCAAGGGAAGCTCACTTTCACTTTCACTCTCAGCTTCTGAACCTTGTCCATTGAATCTTTTCCATATACAGCTGCACAGAATAGTTCCTCATCACTTGACTTATGTGTGTCTCTTCCGTACAAGTGATACATACTCATCTTCTATACCTTTCACTGTTACATATGGTTTTCTTCTATTCTCCGTACTGCTGTACAAGACCTTCTTGTTATTTTTGCTGTCATTTTCTAACTTGGCAGTGAAATCAAACCAACATTATTCTTTCTCCGATTTGATTAATCTCTCAACCTTAAGTTTCCTTACTTCTGATCTAATTCTCTCAAACTCGTTTCACTTTCTTTACACCCTTCTGGTTCTCCTTGTCCTTACCTTTCCTTGCTATATTCCTTTCATGGATCGCTTTCTGGATAGTGCCATTCCACCAGGGGGTTACTTTCTCCTCTACTTTGGTGCTTATTGACTGTAGTGTCCACAAATATTTCTTTAAACCTGTTCCACTCTTCTTGGCCTGGTCTTAATTCATCATGTGGTAGGTTGCCTTTGATTTTCGGCTGGCATGCTTCCTTTTTCTCAGGATATTCTAGATCCCAATCGTTTACCTTTGGTGTATGCTTTGGTTTTACCCTCCAAATTGGAATGTTTCGCAAAGTGGCAGTTAGTAGCCGATGGTCACTATCGAGGCTTTCACCTGGAAAGACTTTCACATCTGTGATGAGAGTTACAGATTCTTTGTCAGATATAATGTTTCAGGTTTCCGTCCCAGCTGTACCTGATGATTTTATGGCTCAGTTGTTTCTTAAAATAAGTATTTTCAATAAGGAGGTTATTCCACAGGTAGAAACCTGTGAGGTGTTCTCCTTCTGCATTGCTGTTTCCAAACCATTTGGGCCAATAACATTTTCATAACCCTGTATCTCAACACAGACTTGGGCATTAAGATCTTCCATCACTATTTCGTTGTCCTGTTCTACATTTTCTTCCATGTCCTCAAAGAAGGCATCTTTCTCTTCTGGAGTGCAACTAGACTGTGGTGCATACACCTGAACAATGGTCAAGATCTTATTTGTCTTCCATAGTAACTTCATTATCCAATCACTGACATATTTTATGCCTGAAACTCCGTCCACGTGTTTATTAGGATAAATCCTACACCATTGCGTGCGTCATTGGTATTGTCATGCCAGTGGCGAAGAGATTTTACACCTTTTTATCTTCCACTTCGTTTCACTCAACCCTAAGACCTCTATCTTCCTTCTTTCCATGAGATCAATGAACTCTTCGCAGTAAGCAGCCAGGGTCATTGTGTTTAAAGTCCCAGTTCGTGCCTTATTCTGTCTCATAATGTTTTTCCCTTGGCATAGCTCTGTTTAACATCAAGTTGTGAGCCGATAAGGAATTTTTTTCATAGTTAGACCTATAAGTAATATGTATCACCATTAGCCCGTGGCCCAGCTCCTTAAAGTTAGTCTCATATAAACAATGTATAGCGGCCATCTTGCTTTGGGAGCCCGAGCACTAGGTAGATGTGCGTGGACGCCATCTAGCCCATTAGCCCCTGATTTACCCGACGAAGACACTGTAGTAATTCAGTCTTTTTGTTGTAACTTGTATGTTTTTCTACCTCAACACTACAAGTAACAAAATACTTATATTTAAGAAAACCGTGAATTTCTTTCATAAGCTGCGAGAAGCTCAGGTTACGGAGAGCTATTTTATTCAGTTCCTGCACTGATCCTTCCAGAAGTGTTGAGAAAGTGTTTGAATATAAGTTTTAAGCAGGGGTGAAAGTGCATATAGAAGAAAGTGGCTTTGTTAGCGGAGAATGAGGCAGAAAGAGATCCACTTGTCCCGGTGGGTGAAATGTATTTCTACCAGAGTATAAAGTCAGCCTTCTAAATACAGTGCAAACCACGTTTTCAATCAATCAATCAATCAATCAATCAATACTGATCTGCATTTAGGGCAGTCGCCCAGGTGGCAGATTCCCTATCTGTTGCTTTCCTAGCCTTTTAAGAAATGATTTCAAAGAAATTGGAAATTTACTGAGCATCTCCCTTGGTAAGTTATTCCAATCCCTAACTCCTCTTCCTATAAATGAATATATGCCCCAGTTTGTCCTCTTGAATTCCAACTTTATCTTCATATTGTGATCTTTCCTACTTTTATAGACGCCATTCAAACCTATTCGTCTACTAATGTCATTCCACGCCATCTCTCCGCTGACAGCTCGGAACATACCACTTAGCCGAGCAGCTCTTCTTCTTACTCTCAATTCTTCCCAACCCAAACATTGCAACATTTTTGTAACGCTACTCTTTTGTCGGAAATCATCCAGAACAAATCGAGCTGCTTTTCTTTGGATTTTTTCCAGTTCTTGAATCAGGTAATCCTGGTGAGGGTCCCATACACTGGAACCATACTCTAGTTGGGGTCTTACCAGAGACTTATATGCACTCTCCTTTACATCCTTACTACAACCCCTAAACACCCTCATAACCATGTGCAGAGATCGGTACCCTTTATTTACAATCCCATTTATGTGATTACCCCAATGAAGATCTTTCCTTATATTAACACCTAGATACTTACAATGATCCCCAAAAGGAACTTTCACCCCATCAACGCAGTAATTAAAACTGAGAGGACTTTTCCTATTTGTGAAACTCACAACCTGACTTTTAGCCCCGTTTATCAACATACCATTGCCTGCTGTCCATCTCACAATATTTTCGAGGTCACGTTGCAGTTGCTCACAATCTTGTAACTTATTTATCACTCTATAGAGAATAACATCATCCGCAAAAAGCCTTACCTCCGATTCCACTCCTTTACTCATATCATTTATATATATAAGAAGACATAAAAGTCCGATAACACTGCCCTGAGGAACTCCCCTCTCAACTATTACAGGGTCAGACAAAGCTTCACCTACTCTAACTCTCTGAGATCTATTTTCTAGAAATATAGCAACCCATTCAGTCACTCTTTTGTCTAGTCCAATTGCACTCATTTTTGCCAGTAGTCTCCCATGATCCACCCTATCAAATGCTTTAGACAGGTCAATCGCGATACAGTCCATTTGACCTCCAGAATCCAAGATATCTGCTATATCTTGCTGGAATCCTACAAGTTGAGCTTCAGTGGAATAACATTTCCTAAAACCGAATTGCCTTCTATCGAACCAGTTATTTATTTCACAAACATGTCTAATATAATCAGAAAGAATGCCTTCCCAAAGCTTACATACAATGCATGTCAAACTTACTGGCCTGTAATTTTCAGCTTTATGTCTATCACCCTTTCCTTTATACACAGGAGCTACTATAGCAACTCTCCATTCATCTGGTATAGCTCCTTCGGCCAAACAATAATCAAATAAGTACTTAAGATATGGTATTATATACCAACCCATTGTCTTTAGTATATCCCCAGAAATCTGATCAATTCCAGCCGCTTTCCTAGTTTTCAACTTTTGTATCTTATTGTAAATGTCATTGCTATCATATGTAAATTTTATTACTTCTTTGGCCTTAGTCTCTTCCTCTATCTCGACATTATCCTTGTAACCAACAATCTGTACATACTGCTGACTGAATACTTCTGCCTTTTGAAGATCCTCACATACACACTCCCCTTGTTCATTAATTATTCCTGGAATGTCCTACTTGGAACACGTTTCTGCCTTAAAATACCTATACATACCCTTCCATTTTTCACTAAAATTTGTATGACTGCCAATTATGCTTGCCATCATGTTATCCTTAGCTGCCTTCTTTGCTAGATTCAATTTTCTAGTAAGTTCCTTCAATTTCTCCTTACTTCCACAGCCATTTCTAACTCTATTTCTTTCCAGTCTGCACCTCCTTCTTAGTCTCTTTATTTCTCTATTATAATAAGGTGGGCCTTTACCATTCCTTACCACCCTTAAAGGTACAAACCTGTTTTCGCATTCCTCAACAATTTCTTTAAACCCATCCCAGAGTCTGTTTACATTTTTATTTACCGTTTTCCACCGATCATAGTTACTTTTTAGAAACTGCCTCATACCTGCTTTATCAGCCATATGGTACTGCCTAACAGTCCTACTTTTAAGACCTTCCTTTCTATCACATTTATTTTTAACTACCACAAAAACAGCTTCATGATCACTAATACCATCTATTACTTCAGTTTCCCTATAGAGCTCATCTGGTTTTATCAGCACCACATACAAAATATTTTTCCCTCTGGTTGGTTCCATCACTTTCTGAATCAGCTGTCCATCCCATATTAACTTATTTGCCATTTGTTGGTCATGCTTCCTGTCGTTCGCATTTCCTTCCCAATTGACATCTGGCAAATTCAGATCTCCCGCTACAATCACATTTCTTTCCATGTCGTTTCCCACATAGCTGACTATCCTATCAAATAATTCGGAATCCGCATCAGTGCTACCCTTTCCCGATCTGTACACTCCAAATATATCAAGTTGCCTATTATCTTTAGAAATGAGCCTTACACCTAGAATTTCATGTGTCTCATCTTTAACTTTTTCGTAGCTTACAAATTCTTCTTTCACCAGAATGAAAACTCCCCCTCCCACCTTTCCTATCCTATCTCTACGATACACACTCCAGTGCCGTGAGAAAATTTCTGCATCCATTATACCATTTCTCAGCCATAATTCAACTCCTATTACAATATCTGGTAAATATATATCTATTAAATTACTTAATTCTATTCCTTTCTTTACAATACTTCTACAGTTCAACACTAACAATTTTATGTCATCCCTACTTGATTTCCAGTTCCCTGTTCCCTTATCACCGCTCCCTAGGCCATCCCGTTTCCCGTTTTGAGATTAATCACATGAAACTTACCAAAATACATAATGACCTGACCTTATCAGGATGAAAAATGCCTTTTACAACAAGTATTTGGCAAGCAGGTATTGAGTTACTGTAGTTTAAGTGAAAATGTAGAGTCTGTTTAAACATCGCATGGGCTGAAAGGAGGGAGCTGAAGAACGTCGTTCTCGGCTAAGTAGAGGAGGAAAACCACCAATCTCATAACAGGCCTGTCACCATAAATGAACAATTGTTCCTGTACGAAATTCGATGGGTCATTGGATGCACTTGTACCCGTCTTATATAGTCGAAAGTGTTCTAAAGATGCGACGAACTCTCGCATCAGGTGGTGCAACAAATCATTTGTTTTCCGTTGTGTCTTCGTCCAGAAATGTCTCATTTGATTCCATGATGCATTTAGGAATACCCATGGTATTGGGAAAAGATGATGCCACCTTCAGCCACTCCTCACTTATCTGCATTTAGGGCAGTCTCCCAGGATGCAGATGTCCTATTAGTTACTTGCCTAGTCTTTTCTTACATAATTAAAAAGGATGTTGAAATTTATCGAAGATCTCCCAATCCCTATCTCCTCTTGCTATAAACTGATATTCCCCAATGTTATCCTCCTCAATCCTAATTTTTCTTCATATTGTCTATAAGATCAAATAATTTGATGAATGTTTTCTGTTCATGAGTCGCTTTACGTGACGACATGTCAATTGAACACCATCAAATACCACATGACTCTTAAAATTGTGTACACGTGTTACCTCCATGTCTTATGGCGACAATGTGACCTTGGTACATCTCTGGGATTTGCTTGGTGTGGAAATGTGTAACCACGGAAAGGTATCTTCGGTCTGCCGACCTAGTGTTCGAACCCAGTATATCCCGACAGCCTGACCGCACTCCCTAGGTCACAAGATTTCAGATTTTCTTCATGCTTGGTTCATGTCCACGAGGGGACTTGCTTATGAATGTTGGACACAACAGAATATGTTCTAGAATTGCAGCAGCATTCTCCCTGAAAAGTTACGAGGTACATGAAGAGGCGCCATGTGTTGATCACGGTGGAAGCAACCGGAGAATAAATAAAATCGCAATTGCCCGAGAAAAGGACTTCGTATATATTCTGAACTCCAGCATTACATGTGAGGTCGACTCCAGTCACCCAGCAGAGGTAGATGCGGAGAAGCGAGCCATCTACGAAACAACCATCAGCTACTGCAAAGAATCATAAGTGTTGTAGGACTTCTCATCGGAGCAAGAGGAGCCATATCAGAATTCTTAGTTGAATTTGACTAAAGTGTGGGCATTCCAAATAATCTGTACTGTGATTTAGACATCTTGGTCATTAAACGCTCCACCCACATTATCAGAAATCACCTCTATAGTACTGCATACGAGAATGAACAACTGCAGGAAACTCTTCATGGATAAACATATTTTCAAGTGTAATGGTGTATTTTGTCAGATTTAGGCAGCCTATCATTTTAGCGAGTATAAATAAATAAATAAATAAATAAATAAATAAATAAATATCCATACATTTAGTATCCGTGCTCATGACACTAGTTCTTATTACAGCAATTAAATAAACTACCATGCGACTTCAGACTCGTACGGTATTGATGTCGGACCAGAGTACAGTTTACTACATCGTAACATCCTGATTATTACAGAGCACATCATACCCAAGTAATACTTCTTCCACGCATTTTCATTTGACAAAAGGGTTTGAAAAAATATACCTCTATATGGTCTCAAGTTTTCACCTGTGTCCAACAGTTCAGACGAACATTCATTGACGTCGCGTCGACGTAACAAAACTTATTTGCTCTTGCAGGACTTGGCTCCTCCGAGCATTGGTAGTGAACTCATAAAATCCAAAGACAATACCTTTGCCCACCTCAAAGAGCGAAGAGAACCTCTTCAGCTGTGAAATAGAACAAGGCTATATTGTATTTTGAAGTGTTCTGTATTCCTGTGTGTATTTCCTCTTTAGTTTTTTTTAATTAATGTGTTGATTTGTTCAGTACACTGTCGTCGTTTCGGCCGCAAAAAAATGTAATCTATTAAACTGATTTCAACAGTGGATTGATGGAGTTAATCCCAGCAACCTCCATCTTGGTTTCCTCTCACCATCCTTACTCTCTTAGCTTCACTTAAAGGTCAACTGAAGGAATCTTTCTTTTTATTTCACAAATACATCCCTCTTTAAGATGAAATTTTGACCAGTAGTCATTATTCCCCCACAAATTTAATGTAGTGTCTGTTCATTTCAGGTCTGATATACCCTTCTAGCCCCCAGTATCCCTTCGCTATACCATACTTCACCTCTTCTGACCCAGATACTGGCTGTATTTCACTCCAGTTCAAAGGCACACTTCACATGCAGTAATGTCTTCAAATGTTCGAACGATCGAATTCTTCTTTCCAGTAGTGTTTCTTTTGGTAACTACATCTGGACATAGCCCACTTTTACTACCACGCACCCTTTCTGTTGCAAACTATACGAGGAGGGAATGACTCATTATTGCGTGTCTTTGTGGCAGTTACTAGGTGATGGCTTGAGTACAGGTAAAAATCACCGACCTGACGGTCAGAAGAACCTGGTGCCCCGTTAACCGAGGACCACTTCGCTAACCGTTAGGACGATATTATTATTATTATTATTATTATTATTATTATTATTATTATTATTATTATTATTATTATTATTATTATTATTATTGTTAGCTTTTAGTAGAGGCATCTATAAGAGAATGTCCACACTTCTTGATCAATAGAAAACAAAACAAGTTGAAATCCACACAGTATTGACAACTTCGTAATCACAAATTTTACTGTAGTGACATCTTCTGAGAAACTTATGAGTTGATCCAGTTATTGGAGGATTTATTGGCGCAAGACTTAAAACTGCGGTTAGGGGTGTACCGCTAGGTACAATTATTATTATTATTATTATTATTATTATTATTATTATTATTATTATTATTATTATTATTATTATTATTATTATCAACATCATCATCGCCATCATTATAGCTATCACAAGATGACGAGGCAACCTCTCTTGAAGTACAATGTCTGAGAGACGAGCTCGCCATGAAGGTGTTGCTGACCTAACCCTCGATACTCCTCGCTATTAAAAAGAAATTGTTACAGGTTCGATCCAAGCTCAGTCCGCTGGTTAGTCAGCCTCGTGTTGTTAGATTAATGTGCACGTTAAATAACTCTTGTTGGACAAAATTCCGGCACATCAACGTCTCCAAAAAGCATAAAGGTAGTTAATGAGACGTAAAATCTTAAGACGTACACCAAAACAAGAAGGAAAGGCCAGAAATATCAAAAGATACAGCAGTGAACTTGACTCTGCTGCTAGATTTTCTGTTGTAAACAGTTTATTTGAATGTGGTGTTTTAACATGAATAGAAAATGATGCGAATTGTGATAAATTAAAACATGTACGTTACTCAGAGTATCGGCATATTATTATTCGTGTAGGGTAACAGAAAGCAGGACATATTCTTGAACGTGGCAAAGTGAAGTAGGCACTTAGTTGTTTTGTCAATTGCGGTTCATTTCTGCTGAAGATGAGTGTTGGATGGCTTTACCACTGAGCGATAAGCTGTGTTATCGGGCAGTACTTTGTTCTATCTCCGGCCTTCTTGAGAGGAGCGATAAGGAGATGTGGCAAGAATCAGACAACGAGATGTGCAATAAATCAGAAGGTAGGAGAAAGTGGGGTGATCAGTAAGGATGAGATTTTGCCAATTTGCCTATAGTATTTTATACCTGTGTACAGAAACGTACGCTTTTAAGATGTAAATCCATTAAGCCTCCTTTAGGTAGAATTGAGGAGTACGTTCAAATTTATAGGCCTATTTATTTATGTCTTGTGGCAAGTTGGTTTGTTGCTACGCTGTACAGAGTGTGGCATTCCTCACACGGTATATAGACTCGGGTCCAACAACTCTACACAGTACATTAACACAGGAAGGGAACGCACAAGAAAATGGCCTCCTGTATCCAACCGCCATCACAGAGAGACATAAGTGTATGCAGGATATCAAATTATAAGACATTTTCCATGCCTATTTCACACTGTGGTCACTATTTTCGTGCCTATTTTGACTATTTGAATGGCTATATGCCTGCCTATTTAACTGTTTTAGTGTCTATAAATGCTGGCCCTACCTCAAACACTGTAGACAGTAGCACCCTGAGTATTTCACTCAACAGCGGTGTCCTGGACTGCGTGTATTTAGTGAGCATCGTTAAGAGACAGAAGTGTTTCCTAGAGGGGAAGTCAATAAAAGAACACCGAGCAAGAGAAATTAAACACACTCGTACTTACGTAGATCGTCAGCCATTATGCAGAAAGAAAGGGCGGCCGGTTATCTACAGAAGGTCTGGAGGTTACCACGAGGATGTGAACTGAATGAATTGCGAAAAGTGGCTAAGAACTTCATGAATACCATCATCACCCCTCGATCAGCCTTAATGATTGATAGCGCTCCTCACCACAATGTTCAAGTAAACCTCGCATAAACTTCCTCATCCAAGAACCAGGTAAGTTTGACCGGCTTACGACCCGATAAATTTATGTTTCGACCAGAAAATATGAAAAATACTGTACATAGCAGAACTGTATTCTCTGATTGCAGTCATGACACCTGATTTTAAAACACACTGATGGTCTCAGTCTTTCTCCTCATTATCCAGAGGGAAGCGAGCTTTTAAGAAATAACGACGATCACCTGTGACAGGATTCCTTTTTTGGGTCTACAAAACTTCACTGAACCGGGCGAGTTGGCTGTGCGCGTAGAGGCGCGCGGCTGTGAGCTTGCATCCGGGAGATAGTAGGTTCGAATCCCACTATCGGCAGCCCTGAAGATGGTTTTCCGTGGTTTCCCATTTTCACACCAGGCAAATGCTGGGGCTGTACCTTAATTAAGGCCACGGCCGCTTCCTTCCAACTCCTAGGCCTTTCCTATCCCATCGTCGCCATAAGACCTATCTGTGTCGGTGCGACGTAAAGCCCCTAGCAAAAAAAAAGAACGTCACTGAAGGACGTACTCATTCCTTTCCGTTACGTGTCTACCAATAAAAAAATATGTTCATTGTTGCTTCATTTCAGAGGCTAGGAACATCTTCAGCCAATATGATAATAATAACAACGATAGTAACTATAGTAACTATAGTTTGGGAGACGTCGAGGTTCCGAAATTCTGTCCTGTAGCAGTTCTTTTACAGTAAAACTACAGACACGAGACTGTTCAGCTCCACCGTCTGATGAGGCACATGTTATGCGGTCCTGCTGCTATCAGCTGTCACATAGTACTGTGGCAACGCAGTGATTTTACGTAGTTGAATTACACGTGACAGTACATCTCCTATCTTCCTCCTCTTATTCCCTTCTCCAGCGCCTCTCGCCAGGGTGTGTTGGTACCTTCCCATCCTGTAAGTGTATTTAGAATATGGATCGAGATGATGCTTGCAGACTGAACTCTGAAACGCATTAAAGTTTATAATGAAGATGTTAATGATATAACCTTAACAACAACAGCAATTTATTGCAAGGTTCTGGCCATACCGTTAAAATTTGGATACATTTCACTTGATCCAAGAGATATCACTAGAAGAGGGTAAAATGAAGCATTGTCAGAGAAAGTAGCGAGACGAGAAAGTCCGTACCCCACAGAACCTGAATAAGAAAGGCGCCCTCTGGTTCGAGGAAGGAAACGGAGAGGATATGACATCAGTGGGCAACAGTTGAAGAAATGTGGGCCCAGGAGAGTGGTGGACGTGTGCTCTCTGTTGCACTCAATGGCGGCTGCAGGCGACTCGGCCATTCTATACCTTATCGACACTTCACCTTTATCTTATCGCCCGAATGCTGCTCACAAAATGTGTGGAGACTTGACGTCAAAGCATCCTGCCCCACCCAAGACCAATAAAAAGGCCAAGATCCAGTAACTTGAGCACTTCGATAGTAAGACGTCTTCGAAAGTCCTTCGCAGCTAGTCATTGTCCGGTCTCCCTGTTGCTGGAAACCTCTGTCTGTAAGTTAACTTAACTCTACTAATATTACAAGCAACCACTCGAACGGAATCAATGATTATTTGGGCGTTAAGCAGCTTACAGATTATTACTAATATATAGGCCTACTGTATGCATATCGAGCGAATTATCTGAGCCTTTTCTTTCTTGAACATACGCAGCAAGCTCTTAGTCGTATTTTATTCGACGTATTACAGAAATTGTACGTACAGATGCACTGATATTTGCTTCCCTGTACAATACAAACACCGTACAAGGCCTACCTCAAAAACACTGTGTACGCTGATGTAGATCGGAGACACATTTATGAAATGTTACTGTACTGCACTGTCCACTTGTGGGGATAGCATATCTGAGTGTCCCGGCAGCCATTTCGAGAGAAAATGGCAAAGCAGTATCACAAATGATGCGATAGTTTGTGACCTATTCACTTCCATCTTGGACAGTCTCATTTAATGGCAAATGGCAGATGTGGTTTTTTATTTCTTCTCAAATTGTTGTACAAACTATGGCACGTAATTACTACTGTAGAGTGTTCAGGAGCACAATGTTGTAACTTCGGTCTCCTGGTGAATACAACAGATCCGCACGTTGTAAGTAGCTGTGTGGAATTATGTCCGGTGAGTTTCCTGAGTAGTCGTGGTTCGAACCGACCGTGGTTGATACTCGGACAAGCACTTCGACCCTGCGGTACTCGTGCGCAATTTTGTTACGGGAATACTCGCGTGCGCTACATACAGTATGTAGCCCACAAGTTTATTTCCGTTTTGATTGAATACATTGTTACTTTTCTAGGTCTTAAATTAATTATCGTTCATTTATAATACGTTCAACTTCTATTCCAAGCTATTCTGAGATTTTGCAGACTGTTGATGCACAATTAGTTATACTATGTACTTTACTATCAGCATTACCACTTTGTTCGCTACCTGAAGTAGACTGGTCACCATTTTCACTAAACTCGTTATCTAACTCCTCAGTATCAGAGTGCAGAATTTGTTCCGTTACGAAACCTTCTACACCATCATCACTTTCATCCTGTGGAACTTCATCGTCGTCACTGTATTCTCCAACCACTGTCGGATAATCTTCTTAAGGTTAGCAGCCATGCACTTGCCCGGGCTACAGATGTAGCCCTGTCAACTTCAACACTGACTTGAGCACAGGTCCAACGTCCAAGACGTGCAATCGCACACTAAATGGCCACAGGATTAACAGGAAGGAAGGTACCTACCCCTCACCACTGCAACAATCACAGAAGAGAAAATGGCTGTGCTACGGGGGTAGCCCCCGCGGGTGTTGGAGGGTTATTGAAGATTCGACATTCCTGAAGTCTCATATATATTTATAACGCTCCAGCCTTGGTTCTTATCCCGGCCAGTGCATTCGGGAGTTACGAAGTGTAAAGCTGATATACCAGTGCTGTCAGAGTGCGTGCGGTATTTGGTTTAAAGTTTTAATATCGGAATAATTGTAGAGAACTCGTGCGACAGCATCACGTCATCGCCTAATAAACTACTAACAAGTAGCGTAGCTCTGCCGACATGAGTAAACCTTAATTTGTGACGTCATACAGCTACTGTGGCCTCGTCTTTAATATAATACACAAACAACTCCAGTGTTATTATGAATTGTCTCTTAGATCCTCAGTCGGAACGATTTTCCCCATCAGAAGTCCCTTGTTCACAATCTCTGCCTGTTTGCGACAGGAATCTTTTTTAATCGGTAGATGCGTTCACTTTGTTCGGTGCCCTCAAATGTGAGTACCGGTACTGAGGAGCACTCCAAGCGGATAGAGGTCGCAATATACAGCATGTATCAAAATGACGTGTATGTTATTGTTATTATTATTAATCATTAAGTGGACGTAAGTCAACTGTAGTACTCGGCATAAAATAGTCCTAACATTCACAAACGCACCAATCAATACAAATGGATGATCTAATACTGAAACTCTTCAGATGCGATATATGGTTCCGGGTTTGTCACAAAGATCTGTCCGAGGACACGCTTAAGGCTTGGTTTCTCAGAACCGACGCATGCGAGGTGCGAGGTGTGAGGCCCGCCTCGCACAAATCCAGACTACAGGAGCTTATGCAAGTGGTTTCTCAAGCTGCGCGGTGCGCAGTGTGCGCAACCTCGCAGTGAAACCTCGCAGCGTCACCGCGCACTTATTCGTCCGGCCAGATTTGTGCGAGGCGACAGCAGTGCGAGGCGACATTGTTTCTGTTCTTGTTTTTACTGCTTTAAGCAACACGATGAGCTTTACGGACGAAGTGGACGAGGAACTGATTGAAGAAGTTCGAATGCACCCAGTGTTGTATAACTTACAACACAAGAGCTATAAAAACAACGCTGTGAAAGACAACTTATGGAAAATGATATCACTGAAGTTGGATAGAATAGCTAATAAATGTTGCTAGTTTTATGTATTATACGATGGTCTTGAGAAGGAAAGAGTTCGTAAAAATCGAAACTCCAAAGACGGAGGTACCAGACGATTAATGTTAATTTACTGTCATTTGGAACCTCCGTTCTTGGGATTCTTTGTTTTCTCATTGATGTGGTAGCTGCCTCTGTGGATCGGTGGGAGGGTATCTATTATTATTATTATTATTATTATTATTATTATTATTATTATTATTATTATTATTATTATTGATATTACTTATAACAAATATAATTAGTTCAGTTTCAAAGGATTAAATAATTGACAGATTTAGAAATGAGATATCAACCAATAAATCCATTACTTTAATATCAAATATGCCAAGATATATAATTTTACAAAATTTGAGTTCAGTATTGTTCATTTAATAAAATCACGTGTTTTATTTTAATAACGATGTTCATTCCATTATTATGCTAATTGGGTCACAGAAAAAGTAAACTATAGGTAAACAAACACATGTTTGTCCGTTAGAAAAAAACTTTCACTCTACCCTGTTAGCACATTCTCTTTGTCAGACCGATTCTCTCTCCCTGCTACAAAAATATTTCTTGAAGCTGTCTCTTATCATGAAAGCATCATGTGTAGAATTACCTCCGTTGTCAGCTGCCAGAGGAATCATGTTTTCTTCTGTTAATTCCAAATTGCCAATAAAGTGTTCATTTAGGCAAGGAATTCGCTCATTCCGGAGAAGGTTTTGGACGATACAGGCTGACATCACAAGATCATCAACAGTTTCCATTGATACTGCTATAGGGGTGAAGAAAACCCTCCAGTACTGACACATAAAGCGCTTTCTCTTCCAACAGTAGGCACAGGCTGCGAGATCCAATGAACAAGACATGTGCTCGGCAACTGATCCGCTTCGCAGCCTGGAAAACCACGAGCCTCGCAGTGTCATTGGGACGAAAGTACGCAACGTTGGCCTCGCACCTCGCACCTCGCATGCGTCAGTTCTGAGAAACCGAGCCTTTAGCTGTCCGTTTACTGATTGTGATAATGTGGTTCGCAGTAAAACTCGCTCAAAGCGGGATTTCAGGGGACCACAATTTTTTCCGAATTGGGCCAGTTTCCGTATTACATTTTTTGCTTTAAAACATCGATCATGACTACTGCTACACAAAACGCGATGCAGTATCTCTTTGCGCATCAAGATTGATGTACTGTAGCGCATTATTATTACACACAGTATGACACACCATCACAACACTGGATACCCGCTCCTCTCTTCCACACAAAGAAACTTGTTACTTCTTCTTTCTAGAATGAAGTTCTGAGCTGACTCCATTAGTTCAAGAAGCGTGTCACGGCAAATTGCACTGTTGGGCCTGGTCGTGGATTCGAATCTCGATTTGATTTTCATCTTCTTGCTCGTCTCCTTCTTTCGTCTGCTCCTCTTTCTTGGCCTTTCTTATTACTGGAAGAGCTGTAGCTGATTCCAAATAGTGATGTATCGAAAGATGTTCATCACTTCCAATAAACTTCCTTGATCCGCAGAAAACGTTTCCTGCTTGACACAGGACGGATGTTGCCGATACGTCTTCAAGCGATTCATTCGTTCCACACGGTGCTGGTCTTTCCTCACAGAAATCCCTGACGTCTGACAGTGAACACATAGAAAGACAGGTGCGCTGATGGCAGGGTTGTCCAAACACTGACATTGATCATCTCCGCAGCAGCAGCAATGCATAAGTATTGTACGTAGGGCTGCAACAGTTCGTAACATTTTCCGGACTGTAAAAGCTCATTTTTAAAAATAATTCCATTATTCGTCTCCGTTTCCGCGTTGAGGAGGTTGTACATTATTCAAGAGTAAAAACATTATAAAGCCGCAAGCGCTGCCAGGACCAAGTGGACAAGTTTCCGCTTTATTCAAGTTCCGCTTTGGGCAAATTTTACTGTACTTGGTTCCAGTACCAATCTCGTCTTCTCTGAGAGGTTTGAATCGCCCAGTAATCCACGAACTAGCTAGACTGAAACTTCTGTCAGATTTACTCGGTCTTTCTCATCAATGTGGCTCTGATGCGTGGTCAGAGTATTGAAATGAAAGATCGTGTGCTTGCAGGTGTCTAACCTCAAGTGTCACCCTAAATTACACAACTATATAACGGCATGGCAGATACTCGGTAGCAGGCACTCGCTGTATGTTGGAGGAGAAAAGTACCGGTGACCTGCAGACATGGCTGTGTCCTGGCACAAAATGGACCCCGTTAAAACAAATATCACACGTGAGAATGTGGCACCTCAGATTAGCTCTCAGTAAACGAGTGTTAACTTCAGGAATTGTCTTGTTAGTTAACTGACACGGCTTTGGACAGTGGAGGTGTGTTGTATTTAAAACGCCCTATAAAATAAACACAAGGTCCTCGCTGTCCCCAAATTAACCTGTGTCTCTCAGCCGGAAGATGATCGGCTTTATTTCTGTAAGTGTTGCTTCGTGCAGCATGAGACGAGGGAGCCTTACAGACTAGCAAAAAATAAATGTTGCCTGTATCGAATCTCGGCAAGTTGGATGCTAAATTGTGTGGCTTCCAGGCGGCAGATCTTGTATAAACGATATGCATTCAGAGTAGAACGAGCTTCAGTGGCCCTGCTACACAGGAAGACGCTGAACCCCTTGACCTCTTGTTATAACGTACAGTTTGTTATACTGAAGTAGCGCTGCTTTAAGGACTCACATGCTCACAGACCGTCTAAGTTGGCCCTTTCACCATCGCATTTGTTTGTTATTATTATTATTATTATTATTATTATTATTATTATTATTATTATTATTATTATTATTATTATTATTATTTATTATCTTTGAGTCTATACTGTTTTAAGAAACAGGACTGTGTTATCATTTTTTTCTAAATAACATAATAATGGCGTCTGGCATCCGAAGACTCCTGGTGCAGATCTCACGAGTTGACGCCCTATGGGCGACCTGCGAGTCTATGACGATGGAGCCCTACCTATGATGAATTCTACTGATGAAGGGGGTACATACACACCCAGCCCTCAATGAAGCTTAAAATCCCCGACCCGGCCAGCATCGAACCCGGGACTCCCTGGTTCGGAGGCCAGCGCGCTGAACATTTAGCCATGGAACCGGACATAATAATGTAGTATAATTTTATTTATAAATTGGAGAAAACCAGTGGAACATATTTCACCTCAATTTAATGTAACTGTTACATATGTATTACCTAAAGATCAAAAGTGTATTTCAAATTAAGAAATGGGTTTATAAATATTTATAAATGTGGCTGGTTATGAGATGTTCTTTATGAACAAATACAGCAGTGCATGAAGTTTGCAAATTCACTGCCACAACCAAGACAAATGTTCCCATGTAGCACTCAAATATTCTCCTTTTCCATATCGTACCTTTGTCATTGTCCGTCAAAATGAGCGTCCTGTGGATTGTGAAACAAGTTTGTGAACAGCGGTTGCTACAGGTTATCTTGTAGATATGAAAAACAAATTATTTCAGCATGTCCCTTGCGTAGGCATCCGGAAACTGAACAATATCCAAAGGACCGTTGTGAGTGGACACGTGCTGTACCAAGGTACAGAGAAGTGTGTTCCCGTCAGCAGCGGTGATTGGGGATTAGAAGTGGGGGGGGGGGAGAGACAATATCTAAAGGAA
Source organism: Anabrus simplex (assembly GCF_040414725.1). Taxonomy (NCBI): domain Eukaryota; kingdom Metazoa; phylum Arthropoda; class Insecta; order Orthoptera; family Tettigoniidae; genus Anabrus; species Anabrus simplex. The sequence goes on along the minus strand of NC_090279.1, from coordinate 117,127,957 downwards.
CGTGATTGTACCGGGTGATCTCAGTTTACCAAATGTCAATTGGGAAGGCAATGCGAATGACAGGAAGCATGACCAACAAATGGCAAATAAATTAATATGGGAGGACATCTGATTCAGAAAGTGATGGAACAAACCAGCGGGAAGAATATTCTGGATGTGGTGCTGGTAAAACCAGATGAGCTCTATACAGAAACCGAATTAATAGATGGTATTAGCTATCACAAAGCTGTTTTCGTGCTAGTTAAAAATAAATGTGAAAGAAAGAAATGTATTAAAATCAGGACTATTATGCAGTACCATATGGCTGATAAAACAGGCATGAGGCAGTTTTTAAAAAGTATCTATGATCGGTGGAAAACGGTAAATAAAAATGTAAACAGACTCCGGGATGGGTTTAAAGCAATTGTTGAGGATTGTGAGAATAGGTTTATACCTTCAAAGGTGGTAAGGAATGGTAAAGATCCACTATATTGTAACACAGAAGTAAAGAGACTAAGAAGCTGGTGCAAGTTGGAAATAATTGTGGAAGTAAGGAGAAATTTAAGGAACTTACTAGGAAAATGAATCTAGCAAAGAAGTCAGCTAAAGATAACATGATAGCAACTATGATTGGCGCTCATACAATTTTTCGTGAAAAGTGGAAGGCAGAAACAGGTTCCAAGAAGGATATTCCAGGAATTATTAATGAACAAGGGGAGTGTGTATGCGAGTATCTTCAAAAGGCAGAAGTTTTCAGTCAGCAGTATGTAAAAATCGTTGGTTACAAGGATAATTTCCAGATAGTGGACTAATGCTAAAGAAGGATTAAAATTTACCTATGACAACAATGACATTTACAGTAAGATACAAAAATTGAAAACTAGAAAAGCAGCTGGAATTGATCAAGTTTCGGGGGATATATTAAAGACAATGAGTTGGGATATAGTACCATATCTGAAGTACTTATTTGATTATTGTGTTCATGAAGGAGCTATACCAAATGAATGGAGAGTTGCTATAGTAGCCCCTGTATATAAAGGAAAGGGTGATAGACATAAAATTGAAAATTTCATTCCAGTCAGTTTGACATGCATTGCATGTAAGCTTTGGGAAAGCATTCTTTCTGATTATATTAGACACTAGCTGATGTACCCCTGCTTCTCTACGGGATTCACAGGACCGTTTTTGTGGTTTTCCTAACTGAAGTCAACTTAGGCCATTACAGAAACGTCAGTTGGAATATAGCGATTAAAAGCAATTTTATCATATACAATACTCGATCAAATGAAAAACCGCACATTATCTCACTTTATACGAACATTACCACGGTGCCGAACTAACAGACCATAGTTCCAGCCCTGGAATGACCAGGAAGCAGACAGTCGTGAACACCCCTCTGCCATTATTCCCTTAAATATGCACACTGCTCATTCCAATCAGTGCCTCAGAGTAGGGATTGAATAGCTCGAATGCTATGATGAACCAGTTTGTTACGTACCAGTAGTATCTTGGTTTTTTCTTTTTGCTAGTTGCTTTACGTCGCACCGACACAGAGAGGTCTTATGGCGACGATGGGGTAGGAAAGGCCTAAGAGTTGGAAGGAAGCGGCCATAGCCTTAATTAAGCTACAGCCGCAGCATTTGCTTGCTATGAAAATGGGAAACCACGGAAAACCATCTTTAGGGCTGCCGACAGTGGGGTTCGAACCCACTATCTCCCGAATACTGGATACTGGCCGCACTTAAGCGACTGCAGTTATCGATTCGGTCGGTGAATCATTAACGGCACAGTTTTCTATCGCAATGATACTGTACTATGAACACACAAATTTCACTCCAGCTACTATTACACTGTTCACGCAACTAACGAAAAGAAAATAAGTGCACCTCACTGCACGAAACACAGCAACTTAACAGAGATATGATAGAAACGAACTACGACACACACACTACGCAAAATACAGTAGGCCGCTATATAAACCAACAGCAATTTGCGGAAAGAAATTACGTATAGTTGTTACGTGGAAATCCTTTCTTTATAAGACAGACATATACAAACAACGAAATGAGATACACGTGCGGTTGTATGCTACACAGTCACAGTGCTCCTGTGATGACGTCACGAGCAGGACGAGGGAAAACTAACATCTACTGCGCAGCCAATCTGGGCCACCCGTGATCTAGAGCATTCGATAGGGTGGATCATGGGAGACTACTGGCAAAAATGAGTGCAATTAGACTTGACAAAAGAGTGGCTGAATGGGTGGCTAAGTTTCTAAAAAGTAGAACTCCTAGAATTAGAGTAGGTGAAGCTTTATCTGTCCCTGTAATAATTAAGACGGACATCTTCTTCTTCAAGGCAGTATTATTGGACTTTTATAAATAATATGAGTAAAGAAGTGGAATCAGGGGTGAGGCTTTTTGCAGACAATGCTATTCTGTACAGAGTAATAAATAAGTTACAAGATTGTGAGCAACTGCAAAATGATCTCGATAATGTTCTGAGATGGACAGCAGGCGATGGTATGATGATAAACGGGGTTAAAAGTCAGGTTGAGAGTTTCACAAATAGGAAAATTCCTCTTAGTTTTAATTACTGCGTTGATGGGCTGAAAGTTCCTTTTGGGGATCATTGTACGTACCTAGGTGTTAATATAAGGAAAGATCTTCATTGGGGTAATCGCATAAATATGATTGTAAATAAAAGGTAGAGATATTTGCACATGGTTATGAGGGTATTTAGGGGTTGTAGTAAGGATATAAAGGAGAGGTCATATAAGTCTCCGATAAGACCCTATCTAGAATATGGTTCCAGTGTATGGGACCCTCACCAGGATTACTTCATTCAAGAAATGGAAAAAAAATGAAAAGAAAAACAGCTCGATTTGTTCTGGGTGATTTCCGACAAAAGAGTAGCGTTACAAAAATGTTGCAAAGTTTGGGCTGGGAAGACGGGAGAAAGGAGACGAGCTGCTCGACTAAATATTATGTTCCGGGCTGTCAGTGGAGAGATGGCGTGGAATGACATCAGTAGACGAATAAGTTTGGGTGGTGTCTTTAAAACTAGGAAAGATCACAATATTAAGGTAAAGTTGGAATTCAAGAGGACAAATTGGGGCAAACATTCGTTTATAGAAAGGGGAGTTAGGAACTGGAATAACTTACCAAAGGAGATGTTCAATAAATTTCCAGTTTCTTTGCAAACATTTTAAGAAAAGGCTAGGAAAACAACAGATGGCGAATCTGCCACCTGGGCGACTGCCCTAAATGCAGATCAGGATTGATTGATTGATTGATTGATTGATTGATTGATTGATTGATTGATTGATTGATTGATTGATTGATTGATTGATTGATTGATTGATTGATTGATTGATTGATTGATTGATTGATTGATTGATTGATTGATTGATTGATTGACAACAAAAAGTACGCGCGTCTGTGGGATACAGCGGGCAGGGTGTATATGCACCAAAACTTGGAAAAAGCTACAAAATGGTAAGTTTTTTATTCTCTCTGAGCGAATTTCGACAGTTTACCAATTTAAGTGCGGCAATAATAGTTTTTGAGATTTTACTTCAATACTATACAATAACAGTTTTACCAAAGGAACAATATTACACACGTGTTACAATTGAATAGAAGTACGACGTGAATATACAATTAAAATCATTCAGTACTAGCAGTTTCCCGCTGGCTGCGCTCGCAATGTACTAAGTATCGTGTTGTTCGTTACCCTACTCACGGATGTATTTGCGAAGTTTTGAGTTAATGAAATAAAGCACATGATCTGCTGTGATAATAGAATGTAATATTATGTCAACAAAACACTTGAAAGTACATCACACAAAGAAATTGAGTTAAACGTTCCGTGGAACAACACTACGAGCCGAACTGTTGAAAAGTCCTTCAAAGATCTTCGTCATGGAGACAAATGTACTCATAACTTTTCTCAGAATCTACCAATTTAAATAGTTATCACCTCAAAAGAAAGCGCTTGATCCAGTGAGTGTTCTTAGGCCAAAACGAACTCCGTATACCACATAGATATGATTGCTTCGAGGAGACAAAAAATTGAAAAACCAAATAATTGGAGGAAGGCATGAATAACTGTCAGTTTAAAAAAATGAAGGACATCGCCCGGATAGAAAGGCCGGACTGACTGACTTAATTTTCATAAATTGTTTTAATATATAAATTTAACTACTAACATACTAACAGAAAATAAAATGACTGCTGGACTCAGGAATGCGCGCGGCAAGCAGGGGAGTCATGACCTTGGCTGCTACCCTTCCTCAAGCTGTGGCGCTAAGCAGATCTGTCAGCTCGTGGACACCTTTCATGTTCTAATACAATGACGAATCTTGTTTGTAATGTCAGTGTTGTTTGTTTTGTCCCAAACTGTATTTGTTAGTTCTTATGAGCTGGAGTTGTGAGACTGATCCACACGTTCATTCATTACAGGGTTTTAAACTCTGCTGGACGTACTTTTGAATTCAACAGTTATTGCGAGAGACACGTGACCAAGCTGTGTATCGGCCATCATTTCCTGCAGCTAGTGACGTCATTCCATCTCTGTGCATTTCGGGAAGATGAAGACGGTAAGTGTATTTGGAATATGGACAGAGCGGTTGAGGTCTGAACGCGGCACAAATTACTCTCAAAGACTCTGACAGTTCTTACGTGATGAAATGCTGCTTATTATTAACATACAGTACGCGAAACTGTTAGTGATACTTCGGCTACCTTGTGCTCAATCGATAGTATCTTCGAGATTCGTATTGGCAACCTCTGACACAAAAAATATGAAACCATTATCCATCGCCGTGAGACAACTGGCGGTATAATTGCATCACTAAATACTGTTGTTATTTACACAGAAAATTCGAGATATGAGTTAAGCTTGAACTTGAGTGAGGAAAATCAAACAACCTAGAACTCCTACGCTGGTTTACATGTACAGTTTCTTCCAAGGAGTTCATAACTTACTTAGCCTTTATCTCCCCTTATTGCGAGTATCTCCTTCCATTGTTCCCACGAGTCTATACCAGCGATAATTCTCACTACTTTCATGTATCTCACATCTAACTCAAGAATAAGATATCCCAAGTCCATCCAACTTTCTCTCCTGTGCAGCAAACAGATGTAAAGGTAGTTTACTCTGGGAATTCTCTCTCGCGAGCTCCCTGCAGTACCGGTACCTTTCCACTAGGAGCGCTACCACTCAGACATGCTCGCTCATATTCTGTAGCCCCGAGTCTCAGGACCGCTTACTATGTCACTCAGCTGTTGAAGGACGTGACCACACCATAAACTATTATTGTTAATATAAAACTTAAAATATGGTAGCGAGTTAAAGACTTAGCGGGGTAACCAAAGGGACTCTGAAGAAAGTAGCCCTAGTTATCACGAACGCACAATTCAGTACCTACAAGTGTTTGCTAACATACTGAAACATTTGAAATATTTCCATTTAACAGTAGGAGTTTTTATACTTGCGAAGTAAAATATCATAAAGTTAGATTTTTTTGCTGTTTGTTTTACGTCGCACGGACACAGATAAGTCTTATGGCGACGATGGGATAGGAGAAGCCTAGAAATAGGAAGGAAGCGGCCATGGCCTCAATAAAGGTACAGCCCCAGCATTTGCCTGATATGAAAATGAGAAACCACGAAAAACCATCTTCAGGGCTGCCGACAATGGGATTCGAACCCAGTATCTACCGGATGCAAGCTCACAGCCTCGCGCCCCTGACCGCACGGCCAACTCGCCCGTTAAGTAGAGATAAGATCTGACAGGCAGACTAACAATTATGGAAGCGCGGGACCCTCGGGAAGAGCTGGACATTTTGTCGTGTTTTCATTTACAGTCTAGCATTTTCCTTCAGGGCATCAGAGATCGTATTTTGGTTTCTTTCCAAAATCTTCAAATCTAGCTGGCATTTTATATGTTCTGCAGAGTCTGAGTTCTTATTGTAAAGAACGTGTTATGTTCAAAAGAGCTGAAAATCCTTCTTTATTCCAAACGTTATTTCTATTGCTAAAAAGCAAGCAGGGCCAACAAAACAACTTCTGTGGACCTGGAGAGGAGCACAGCCATGGAAATTCCTTAAACCACGATCGTTTGAAACAAGGATTGTAAGATTTACCGGAATGTTTCCCTTCTTTTGTAGCACAAATTTGCAGTGATTCAGTAGGGCGACCAAAACGTAGAAAACTACATTCTGATCACTCCTTGTAGGTCAGTAAGAGCAATACAGTTTTCTTAGCATGGAATGAGCTTATAGTCTATTCCCTATTGAAACAAAAATCATATCCAGTGGCGTATCCCTGAATCTCCGCCGCGGCATGCAAATAGTAACCATGCATTGTTGGATGCGCTTGAGAACGGTTGGCTGTTGAGAGAGCTCTTGCATTATTATAGTGATAAAGTTGTTAAAACCTATTGAAATAGCTTAATTTTTTGTATTTGTGATTCATTTAGTGCTGTTTATATAGTGGTGTTTAGTGCTTGTTGGTAGAAATTGGGAGTAGTGATATTTATTTAAATTTTATTACAAGTAATTCAGTTGGTCTTCAGTAAATTACGTTTTCTAGGTTAAATAGGCTAGCTAGGTGTACCTTGTTTCTAATTTAGGTTTAGGAAATACTTTAGGTAATAATATTTGTGAATATCTGTAGGTTCGTTGGTATAAGGCAGATTATCATAAGGAATAGTACCGTCACTTCCGCCGAAATTTCTCTGGTATTTCGTATAGATATCCGTCCAAACTATCGTGAAGGTAATAATTTACTACATTAAAAAACACGATACGCCTGTAAACTTCTATTTAAAAAGTAGTTAAAGAGATTACACGGTAATAGTTAACAGCCGTATTGTTATTGATTATTGTCGCTCCTCATATTCAAATATTGCATTGTACTTCTGAGTAGGTAGTTAAAGTATCCGTAATTTATATTTCGCTCCCTCGATCTTTCAGTATTTAGGAGCGGTTAGCTAATAATAATAAAGTTCATATACCCCAGTAATAGCAGTTCAAGTCCCTGGAGTAGTAGTAGTAGTTTTGATAGAAATATTTGAGAAATTATTGTAGAGAACCTCGTATTTTTCAGTAGGCCAAATTAAGGACACTTTTATTCTCCGTCCCATAGAGTAGGGAAAATAATAGTAATCCACCAGCTGTAATAATCACATAACCACATTTCAGTAGAATTGTAGTTAGATAAGGTATAATATATTAGATAGTATCTTGCCAGTTATATTCGTGTTTTTCTTCGTGTACGGCAATCCTTTCGATACTTAAGCATTTAACCAAACGCAGTGTAGTGTAGATACATTGTAGTACAGAAACAGTACATTTAGATAGTACCGTATCTTGCCTGCTATATTCGTGTGTTATCTTTCCTGTGTATCTATTAGACCATAATACTAATAATAGTTTGTCTAAGCATTTAGCTTCGTTGGTAATCTTTGAGTACAGTAGTTCTTGCAAATTTCATTTCTGCTGTGCTTAGTAGTGACATACGGTACCGGTATCGTAATTAGGATAAGTCTGAAAGTAGTTTAAAATTACTGTAGTGTACTGTACAGTAGTATACGATTAATATCCTATTAGAATTTAGTGTGCTTATTTTATTATTGTAAAATATTTGTGTAGTACTGGTGTAGTAGAGGTATCCGTAGAAACTCTTACTAAAATACTGTTGTTGTAATTAGGATAGGCTTAATTGCAGTTTGGAATTGTGTAGTTCTTGTGTATTACTTTCGATATTCAGTAATTAACAGCAGTTTTTATCCTGCTAGGGGTTGTAGGATAAAAAATAGAGCACGACTAAGCAGTATTTAGTGTAGTCATATATTAATTACCTTATTGTTGTGTACTATCCCAGACAATATATCCCTCCGTTCATTTATTTTTTGCAATTACATTATTTCATTTTTAGTTTCATTTTTTCCATAAAGAATGGCTAAGAAGCGCGAGTGTACGAACTGTGGGTGTGGCGAGGCATTGAGGGGTATGAGGGAGGAGTTGGAAAGTTTGAGGGAGATAATTAGGATTCTCACAGAAGATAGGACTCCCTCAAACAATGTACAGGTTACAGTAGGTGTACAAGAGGGAGGGGAAGGAAAGGGGGGAGTTGTAGAAGACAGGTGGTCTAATGTTCTAAGGGGAAGGAGATTGCAGGCTAAGGGCTCTATTCAGGATCAGAATTCAGGACAGGTGTCTGTGCGAAATCGGTACGAGTCGCTCCAGGTAGAACAACACAGGGAAGATGAGGGACAGGGAACTGTTGCTGAGATGTGTGGAAGTAGGAGGAAGGGAAAAGGTAGGAAAGGGAAATGTACAGTATAAGATAGGAAAAGACAGGTGGAACAGGGTCATGGGAAGGAGAAAAGGGAGGGGGAAGTAGCTTCTGCAGCTATCAGGAAAGATAGCGCTGACCAGGAGGGGAGGGCATCAAATGAGGTGGGTAGGGTTGAGACTCTGGTCATGGGGGATTCCATCGTTAGACACGTGGGGAAAGTGTGTGGAGGAAAGGGAACCAGGGTAGAATGTTATCCAGGAATTACGTTGAGGCAGATGTTGAGGAAAGTAGAAGAGAGGGAGGAGGGGAAGGAGAAGGTGATAGTGTTTCATGTTGGTACCAACAACGTAAGGCAAGCTGATATAAGTACCAACATAGTTGGAGATGTGTGGGATCTGGTAAATGCAGCACGGGTGAAGTTTAAGAAAGCGGAGATTGTTATTAGTGGAATACTGTGTAGGAGGGATACTGACTGGAGGGTGATTGGGGATTTAAATGAGACTATGGAGTGGGTATGTGGGAAACTGGGAGTGAAATTTCTAGATCCTAATGGGTGGGTAGGAGAAAGGGATCTGCGCTCGGATGGCCTTCATTTAAACCGCAGTGGTACGTATAAGTTAGGAAATTTGTTTGGAAGGGTAATAGGGAGGTACTTTAGGGAAACGGGATGGCTAGGGAGCGGTGATAAGGGAACAGGGAACTGGAAATCATGTAGGGATGACATAAAATTGTTAGTGTTGAACTGTAGAAGTATTGTAAAGAAGGGTATAGAATTAAGTACGGTAATTTAATAGATATATATTTACCAGACATTGTAATAGGAGTTGAATCATGGCTGAGAAATGATATAATGGATGCAGAAATTTTCTCACGGCACTGGAGTGTGTATCGTAGAGATAGGATAGGAATGCTGGGAGGGGGAGTGTTCATTCTGGTGAAAGAAGAATTTGAAAGCTACGAAAAAGTTTAAGATGAGACACACGAAATTCTAGGTGTAAGGCTCATTTCTAAAGATAATAGGCAACTTGATATATATGGAGTGTACAGATCGGGAGAGTGTAGCACTGATGCGGATTCGGAATTATTTGATAGGATAGTCAGCTATGTGGGAAACGACATGGAAAGAAATGTGATTGTAGCGGGAGATCTGAATTTGCCAGATGTCAATTGGGAAGGAAATGCGAACGACAGGAAGCATGACCAACAAATGGCAAATAAGTTAATATGGGAAGGACAGCTGATTCAGAAAGTGGTGGAACCAACCAGAGGGAAAAATATTCTGGATGTCGTGCTGATAAAAGCAGATGAGCTCTATAGGGAAACTGAAGTAATAGATGGTATTAGTGATCATGAAGCTGTTTTTGTGGTAGTTAAATTAAATGTGATAGAAAGGAAGGTCTTAAAAGTAGGACTATTAGACAGTACCATATGGCTGATAAAGCAGGCATGAGGCAGTTTCTAAAAAGTAACTATGATCGGTGGAAAACGGTAAATAAAAATGTAAACAGACTCTGGGATGGGTTTGAAGAAATTGTTGAGGAATGCGAAAACAGGTTTGTGCCTTTAAGGGTGGTAAGGAATGGTAAAGACCAACCTTATTATAATAGAGAAATAAAGACACTAAGAAGGAGGTGTAGACTGGAAAGAAATAGAGTTAGAAATGGCTGTGGAAGTAAGGAGAAATTGAAGGAACTTACTAGAAAATTGAATCTAACAAAGAAGGCAGCTAAGGATAACATGATGGCAAGCATAATTGGCAGTCATACAAATTTAAGTGAAAAATGGAAGGGTATGTATAGGTATTTTAAGGCAGAAACAGGTTCCAAGAAGGACATTCCGGGAATAATTAATGAACGAGGGGAGTGTGTATGTGAGGATCTTCAGAAGGCAGAAGTATTCAATCAGCAGTATGTAAAGATTGTTGGTTACAAGGATAATGTCGAGGTAGAGGACGAGACTAAGGCCAAAGAAGTAATAAAATGTACATATGATAACAATGACATTTATAATAAGATACAAAAGTTGAAAACTAGAAAAGCGGCTGGAATTGATCAGATTTCTGGGGATATACTAAAGACAATGGGTTGGGATAGAGTACCATATCTGAAGTACTTATTTGATTATTGTTTGGTCGGAGGAGCTATACCAGATGAATGGAGAGTTGCTATCGTAGCCCCTGTGTATAAAGGAAAGGGTGATAGACATAAAGCTGAAAATTACAGGCCAGTAAGTTTGACATGCATTGTATGTAAGCTTTGAGAAGGCATTCTTTCTGATTATATTAGACATGTTTGTGAAATTAATAAATGGTTCGATAGAAGGCAATTCGGTTTTAGGAAAGGTTATTCGACTGATGCTCAGCTTGTAGGATTTCAGCAAGGTATAGCAGATATCTTGGATTCTGGAGGTCAAATGGACTGTATCGCGATTGACCTGTCCAAAGCATTTGATAGGGTGGATCATGGGAGACTACTGGCAATAAATGAGTGCAACTGGACTTGACAAAAGAGTGACTGAATGGGTTGCTATATTTCTAGAAAATAGATCTCAGGGAATTAGAGTAGGTGAAGCTTTATCTGACCCTGTAAAAATTAAGATGGGAATTCCTCAAGGCAGTATTACCGGACCTTTATGTTTTATGTATATAAATGATATGAGTAAAGGAGTGGAATCTGAGGTAGTACTTTTTGCGGATGATGTTATTCTCTATAGAGTGATTAATAAGTTACAAGATTGTGGGCAACTGCAACGTGACCTCGATGATGTTGTGAGGTGGACAGCAGGTAATGGTATGTTGATAAATGGGGTTAAAAGTCAGGTTGTGAGTTTCACAAATAGGAAAAGTCCTCTCAGTTTAAAATTACTGCGTTGATGGGGTGAAAGTTCCTTTTGGGGATCATTGTAAGTATCTAGGTGTTAATATAAGGAAAGATCTTCACTGGGGTAATCACATAAATGGGATTGCAAATAAAGGGTACCGATCTCTGCACATGGTTGTGAGGGTGTTTAGGGGTTGTAGTAAGGATGTAAAGGAGAGGGCAAATGAGTCTCTAGTAAGACCCCAACTAGAGTATTGTTCCAGTGTATGGGACCTCACCAGGATTACCTGATTCAAGAACTGGAAAAAATCCAAAGAAAAGCAGCTCGATTTGTTCTGGGTGATTTTCGACAAAAGAGTAGCGTTACAAAAATGTTGCAAAGTTTGGGTTGGGAAGAATTGGGAGAAAGAAGAAGAGCTGCTCGACTAAGTGGTATGTTCCGAGCTGTCAGCGGAGAGATGGCGTGGAATGACATTAGTAGACGAATAATTTTGAATGGTGTTTATAAAAGTAGGTAAGATCACAATATGAAGATAAAGTTGGAATTGAGGAGGAAAAACTGGGGCAAATATTCATTGATAGGAAGGGGAGTTAGGGATTGGAATAACTTACCAGAGGAGACGTTCAATAAATTTCCAATTTCTTTGAAATCATTTAGGAAAAGGCTAGGAAAGCAACAGATAGGGAATCTGCTCCTGGGCGACTGCCCTAAATACAGATCAGGATTGATTGATTGATTGATTGATTGATTGATTGATTGATTGATTGATTGATTGATTGATTGATTGATTGATTGATTGATTGATTGATTGATTGATTGATTGATTGATTGATTGATTAGCACAATGTATCCAATTCTACTCACCGTAATTACGCGTAGGTGAACTCGACCCTGCGATTCATTTACCAAAATTCCTTGGTGACATCACTGTAGAAGCCCTTGCTTTCAGGTCAACAAGAAGATCATTTTCTATAGACAACATTGTTAATGCAGAGAGACGACTTTGACTTTGAGAATTGCGGAAGAAATATTTATTCGTTTTAGGGCCGAGATAGAGTGCTCTACACGATGTAGTGGGAATAGTTTTAATCAATGTGCACAATTTATAAAGCGCGGGAAGACCACTGTGGAGACTGGATTTGAGCCACAGTCTTATCCTTGAAGTGTTCAGAAGTGAATATTGCCCTCAATTCGGATTTAAGTCGTACTATATCAAAATAATTTCCATAGACTTCAATCAGTTTACTGAAATGCTCTTCAGGAAAAACGCCAGAAAAATGAAAAATTCTCACAATCAAGCATTTTGGTGAAGGAAAAATGTCCTAATGGACAGAAGCGATATTTGTACTGCGCTAGAATAATATCATGTATTTCCAGGTAAACCCTGCGATACTCATATTTGACCGAAAATAAGGTTTCTTCCTTTCTTCTCTTCCTTGGTGAATCAAATTTCTCTTCTGTTCTGTCCGAGACGTTAGCGAATCCACTGTTTCGCATTATAGATGCTTTAGTTTCTGAAGAATTCACTTCTCTGGTGCAAAATGAAACGGCTAGGGTCTTAGATTGAAGGATGTTATATGTAACATCAGTCAATGAAAATATTTCATTAAAATCATTCAGAAGAAAATTGAACTGAAATTCCATTTTCGCAAGAAACCCGCTTGCCTCATTAACTGTATTGTTATCCCATTTCCCAGGTTCCTCCAAAATACTTTCGTAAAACTCTTGGAGAGGAGCACGATATTCTGCGATGATCTGTACTAAACGACTAGAATAGTTCCACCTTGTTGGAACTAGTTTAGGAAACTTTTTCTTGACGATATTGTCCAGCAGGTTGGGTTTCTTAGAAGAACTGCAAAAAAAAATGTCGCAAAGGTACTCATCGTTGCGCAGAATAGCCTATACGACATTCTTTTGTGCATGGCACGGCTTGAGAGAGAACTAAATTAATCTTACGTTCGCAGCAGTGGGTGAATTCAGCCTCAGGAACCACTTATTTCAATTTAGCTTATACAGCATTCAGCTGATTTGCAAGCACCGCCACCCCATCAAAAGTCTGCGCAACTAATTTTTCGCGACAGTCAAAAGTATCCAAACACTCAATCGTAAGTCTCACCAACGCATTAGATATCCTATCAAAACTCATATATTTCAACAACCATTATGAACGTATCTGAGGACAATAGACAACTCTGAAAAGTTCGAAACATTAGAAGTCTCATCGATCATAATTCCTACGAATTTAGCTTCCGCAACCTGAACCTTTATTTCAGCGGTCATTACGGTGCAGATACTTTGAATTAAATCGTTCTGTATGAGAGGAGAATGTCCCGTAAATACACTCGCTGTTGTGAAGTGACTGTCTAATTTTTCATCAAATTCGGCTAACAATTTAATTAATTCTCTGTAATTCCCTCTGTTGTTGGATTCCCTAGCCTCCTTGTGCCCGCAAAATGGTAACTCTTGCTTTCCCAAAAAGCATGTCACCGCAGTCAGCCGTTTCAGAATTTCCCTATTTTTCTTAACGGCTTCGTTGTGTCTTAGAACATTTTCCTGTTTCTACTTATCCAACTGCTAATCTCTCCTAGTTTTACCAAAGGTACCTAAGGATATCCATGTGTGGATATGACAATCTGATTTCTTGTGCCTCTCAGTTCAGTGTGCAGATTGTTTAGATCTGCATATCCACGTGTCTTGCTGTTCCAAAGGGAATTTTCAGCAACAAACAATAAGCAAGGCCAACAGAATAATTTGTTTAGTGACTCAGAGCCGCAGAGCCAAACAGTTTTACTGTAAGTTTCTGGATTGAAGGTGCGAACACAGTTCTTGTTTTCTGTTTTTAAATTTGCGAGGGAAGGGAAAGGTCTCCCAGCATTAACTATTTGAATATTTTCATCAAACGAACACAAAATATAATAAAACACCGAAAACGAGGAATAACACAGGAACAGCACACAAAGAATGAACTCACTGATCAGCATAACACACAATGAATGAACTCACCAGACAGCCACAACTGAAACACTGGAGGTAAATCACGCCAATGGCATTGGCCCCCTTCGTTACGTTGGGTTCTCGCTAGGGGGTAATCCGTGGGCCCCGTTCACTGTAAACTTGGAGATGCTGACTTTCCCCAAGTTGCTAACAGATGGCAGAGGGTAGCACGTGTATGGGTGCATATAGTCATGAGGGAGAAACGGTACAGTATCAGTAAGATCTGGTAATCTTCAAATCCAACTCTAAACAGATATTTCGGAAAGCATTAACAGCAGTTTCAATTGCAGTGACATCATTCGGAGGGTTTCAGAACTATGTCTGCCATCGAATGCAATTTTGAGATTGAATGCCTTACGCCCTTAACGTCTCCATTTGCCCTGTCTTGCTTTCTAGAGTGGAATAGATGGCAAGACTACACCAGCACCACGCGTAGTCAAGCAACGGAACTAGTAGAGTCGCGCGGAACTTCTGAGAGATGAAATTGTTAATACTTGACTTGAAACACCTGAAATCGTACTTTAGACAGTTCTTGGCGTTATCATAACGGATGCAAGGAAAATATCACTCTCCACCTATCTTTTTTTTTTTTTTTTTTTTTTTTTGCTAGTTGTTTTTCGTCGCACCGACACAGATAGGTCTTACGGTGGCGATGGGACAGGAAAAGCCTAGGAGTGGGAAGGAAGCGGCCGTGGCCTTAATTAAGGTACAGCCCCAACATTTGCCTGGTGTGAAAATGGGAAACCACGGAAAACCATTTTCAGGGCTGCCGACAGTGGGGTTCGAAACTACTATCTCCCGAATACTGGATACTGCCCGCACTTAAGCGACTGCAGCTATCGAGCTCGGTTCTCCACCTATCAGCTGACTGAATATTTGGCTAGAACCTGGCGTTATCTGATAAAAAAATTAAGATGAAGGCAAGGGGACGGGAACAGCTAAAACTACAATGAACCAGAAGTAAACAACAAATCCGGTAAAAGTGGGTTATTGCGCCCATTTGAAATGCGTTCAAAATGGCACAAAAATATAAACCGAAATGCAAAGCTATACAAGTTGCTCAGCGTCGAACCCCTGGCCAATTGTTCACTTTTGTGAGTTTTCGTAGCTGAGGAACTGCCCCCTTAAAAACGATCGGCAATGCGATAACTGACGGTATGAGATCCTTATGTAAGCACTTTATGTTATTGAAAAATCCCCAACAACACTGGGGTTAAAAGCAAATAAAGCAAACCCGAATTGAGATGGAAACCCCTTTCTAAATGCCTCGTTCCTTCCAAAAGATATCAATACAAAACAATAAACAACACAGCGTCAATTAACGACACGCCTGATTCGAAGGAGTCAAACACTTGACTCAAGCTCGGGACAGTTGAAATTTCCTGGCTACTTATTGTTTCAGTAATTTGATAGAGGGATATCGACTACTTCTTTCATTCATTATGGCTGGAAATATCTATCTATCTATACGCTACGTGCGCGACACTAGCGGCTACCGGATGAATTAAATGTGGACTTGCCGATTGCTTCACGGCCAACTCGAAGATGGCCGTGATTATTTAAATGAGCGTGTTTTTAGGCCTAAAAGCGTTGGCGAGATTGTTGTGCAAACTCTGTTTTTAATCGTGATTAAAACTTGAAATACGACATCCGGTTGTGGTTTCAGTTTATTATGATTTGTTTTAAGACTTTAAGTTTAAAATGGCTTCCCTCAATGCAAATGGAATAAAAGGAGAGTGGTAAATTATATTATGGAAAAACGAAACTGGTTTACAGTAATTTATTATGCTTGGAATAAATAATAATAATAATAATAATAATTCTGGGAGAGTTGGCCGTGTGGTAAGGAGCGCGCAGCTGTGAGCTTTCATCCGGGAGATAGTGGGTTCGAACCCCACTATCGGCAGCCTTGAAGATGGTTTTCTGTGGTAGTTTTCGTGTTAATTTTTATGTTCCCACTAATTAGAATTAGAAAACGATTGAATAATTGATAAACGTAAATCCAAAAATGTTGTAAAAGCCCACAATAGAACAGGGTAGTGATTTTCTGGATATTCCGTTCCCGATATTAACGTAATAGAAGACTTATTTTAGGTATAATAGGGCGCGACGTAATCGTAAACAACGGAATGTATTTTGAAGCAATATGCTTCCTCGTAAAGTGTAATGGAAATTCAGATGCTTCCACGAGTATGGTATTAATTTGTGATGAGTGCAATCAATCAATCAATCAATCAATCACTACTGATCTGCTTCACCGTGTCAGAATAGGATATGTCTGACATCACTGAATACAGGGATGAGTGTGGAACCAACTCTAGCATCCCGGTCACAAACCGAACAAAATCAACCCGCATTATGCGTAGCAAAAGACCAGAATTCGCTAGACCCTTCGCTCGGCGCGTGCACCTCGTACGTCACTGCTGACCAGTCACGTTACCACCGCGACATGCGATCGCCCGTATTTCTCGCACACTAGCCTATTTAAATAAGAATATGTATTTTTCCACGGACGAAGCGAATCGTACGCTTTTGCATACGGTCTCAGTATACATGTATGTATTTGTGTGGATGGTTCCACATCCCCTTCAAAACCAGAGGACCGATTTACAGTAAACTGGTGCACGTATTACTTATCATATGGAAAGATACTCCTGTGAGTGTGCTTGAATGGGAAAGTAATCGAAAACAATCAACACTGGTGACGAATCCACAGTTTTCGGGGTCGCTGACAGGAATGCTGTTTATTTTGAAGTTTCAGCAACATCAGTCATCAATGATGTACATTTAGGGCTGCCGCACAGGTTGCTGAATCCCTATCAATTTTTACCACATATTTACAATTGCTCACCTAGCATTTTCTCAAATATTTTGAACGAACCTGGGAATTTATCAAACATTTCCCTGGATAATTTATTCCAATCCATATTCCTCTCCTATAAATGGATATTTGCCCGAATCTGTTCACGAATTGGAACTTTGCCTTCATATTAAGATGTTTCGTACTTTTCAAAGTTCCACTGAAGCTTAGTCTTCTACTTACGTCATTCAACGCTAATTTACAACTGGCAGATGGAAACGTACCACATAGTTGAGTGCCGGGCTGAGTCGCTCAGATGATCTGACTCCAACTTGGCAGGTTCGATCCTGGCGCAGTCCGATGGAATTTGAGGGTGCTCAAATACGTCAGCCTCGTGCCGGTATATTACCGACACGTAAACGAACTCCTGCAGGACAAAATTGCGGAACCTCGGCGTGTCCGAAAACCGCAAAAGTAATTAGGGGGACGTAAATCGAATAACATTATCACATAGCCGAGCATTTCGTCTCCTTACTCCCAAATCTTCCAGCCAAAGTTTTCAACATTTGCGTAACACTAGTCCTTTGTCGGAAATCACCCACAACAAATCGTGTTGTTTTCCTGTTAACTCGTATCAAGTGAGGATCCCATACACTGGAGCCGTACTCCAACTGTGGTCTCCTTTACATCCTTATCACAACCCCTTAATACACTCTCATAATCGTGTGAAGAAATATATAACCTTGCTTAACTACAGGTAAACCCCGTTATACGCGATTTTGGTTTTAAGTCTAGTGCTGCCATCTCTTAACAGTACGTGGAAGCTGTAATGCGTTAAGGTGGATACAGACATGCGTGCTGAATTCTGTAACGTACACTATGTCGCGCGTCAAGGTTAAGCGGGACAAGGACGCCTCTACACGCATCTTCTGTCGTGTTTGTCGAAACGTGAATCGTCAGTTCCGATCAGTAGAGGTGTAAATTTGCACTTGACAGGTTTCGTATTTAAAATCCATGTACGAAAGTCGTATTCGTTAGAAACAAAGTTAGAAGTTTCGGATCGCTGTTAGAAAGGTCAGCGTATTATTGTCATTCAGCGTGCTTTGGGACTTGGTGAATCCACTGTGAGAACTAATCACGACAATGCGGAATCAGTTCGAAAAACTTCTCAATCTTCTACTACTTAAGTGTGACTAGAGTGACCAAATCACGCTCGGAAGCGATGGCATGCTAAGCCATTGGATTGAGCATCACGACCAACAACACGTGTCTTTCTCTAGAGCTGATGCCAAGAGCTTGTATGCAGAGTTATTGTGTGTTTCAGTGTTAAATGTTCAAGTGTATACATTTTGTATTAAAGTACGTTTCAGAAACATGATATGGTTATTTTTTGAAAAAATACTAAGAATCTCTGCTATTTTAAACTTAATACGTGAGTAAACGGAAACCTAACCCTATATTTTACATATAAAATGACCGTGCCGCGAGTATTGGTTGAGTGGATCCTTCTGACTTGCTGGATAACTGTTGAGTGAATGAAAGAATGAATCGGACGAATGAATGGATTATTGCAGTTACGTCACTTAAGTGTATTTTACTTTGTGTATTTTAAAATTAAGGATTTTATTATAGTCATTTTTAATATTAGTACTATTGTTTTTGCTATTAATATTATTTGTGTTATTTGTATTTGTAAGTCTTCTAGTGGTTAAGTGTAAGAGAGGGCCTTGAGCCCTAACTTCGCCACCAATAAAGACATTATCTATCTTGATTTACGCGAATTCGGTGTGTACGGAACGTAACTATTGCGTATAACGAGGTCTACTTGTACCTCGCTAATATGATTAAACCAACGAAGATTGTTATTTATATTAACACCTAGGTACTTACATTGTTTCCTGGGACATACTCTCACCCCAACAACACAGTAATTAAAACTGAGAAGATTTTCCTCTTGGTAAAACATACAACTCGACTTTTCATCTCATTTTTTATTCATGTTATTGTCCATCTCACAACAATGGCAATGCATTTACTACTCTGTACAATATAACATCATCCGCTAATATCCGTATCGGTGATTCCAGATCTTTACCCATGTCAAGTTCAACGCCATCGGCATGGGGCGAGAAGTGGTGAAGAAAGTCCAAAGTGACCGTGACTGTGTGTGCACGTTGCAGCATAGCTCTCATCCAAACTTCATACGCATACGACTTGCCAGTCACATAGGTTCAATAGAGCAGCCATGAAGATAGCTTTCCGTGGTTTCCCATTTTCATGCGTGGAAAATGTTGGAGCTGTTCCTTAATTAAGCCTGTAGTTGCTTCCTTCCCGTTCCTAGCATTTTCCTACCCCAGTGTCACAATAAGAACTATCTGTGTCGGTATGACATAGAACAAAATTAGAAAAACATATGACTTAATATCTGTAAAAGAATACTGGTGGGGAATGATATCCCTAGGCCTAGCATTACTGCGATAGAGGGTGACATACTAAAATAACAAAAGCCAATGTTAGGAATGGCGGATGACAGCTGTCAGAAAAAAACACGTGAATTTGTTTCGAAACAAGAACACGTGGAATTTCCCGCCGCCACAAAGAGGGCAGCACTGTGCTCAAAGATGGCTGCTGTCACGTAGAATTGTCTGCCACCACATTTCAAAGGTATCTAGCTAAAGAGGGCAGCACGGTGCTCAAAGATGCCTGCTGTCAAAAAGCATTTTTCAAATTATCCGCCACCGCATTTCAAAGGTAAGTAGCTAAAGAGGGCACCACTGTGCTCTATAGATTGAAGATGGCGGATGACAGCTGTCAAAAAATAGCACGTGGATTTGCTTACCGATTCAAATCTCGCGCTAGTGAGGTTAAGTTGGTGGCACTGAGGTTTAGGCTCGTTAAGATAGCAGAGCTGCGGATGACAGGTGACGAATTTGCAGCTACTGCGATAAAGAGGGCAGCACGGTGCTCTGTAGTTTAAAGATGGCGGATGACAGCTGTCGAAAAGCACGTGGATTTGTTTACAAATTCAAATCTCGCGCTAGTGAGGTTAAGTTGGTAGCACTGAGGTTAAGGTCCGTCAAGATAGCTGCACTGAGGTTTGCGATACGTTGTTGTCTGTCAAAAAAGCACGTGGCTGTCAAAAAGCACGTGGATTTGTTTACAAATTCAAATCTCGCGCTAGTTAGGTTAAGTTGGTACCACTGCGGTTTAGGCCCGTCAAGATGGCAGTACTGAGGTTAGCGATGCGTTGTTGTCTGTCAAAAAGCACGTGGCTGTCAAAAATCACGTGGATTTGTTTACCAATTCAAATTTCGCGCTAGTTAGGTTAAGTTGGTACCACTGAGGTTTAGGCCCGTCGAGATGGCAGTACTGAGGTTAGCGATGCGTTGTTGTCGATGACAGCTGTCAAAATGCACGTGACTTTGTTTACAAATTCAAATCTCGCGCCAAAATTCAATTTTCCCGCCAAAATTCAAATTTCCTTCCAAAATTCAAATTTCCCGAGGGAAGAGGAGGAGGCCGCCGAACTGTCCTATTATACTACTCATTCATACATACATACATACATACATACATACATACATACATACATTATCATTATAGACTGTTATGCCTTTCAGCGTTCAGTCTGCTAGCCTCTGTGAATTTACTAAACGTCGCCACAATCCTCGATTTGCAACTAGTGTTGTGGCCTCGTTTAGTTCTATACTTCTTATATTTAAATCGTTAGAAACTGAGTCTAACCATCGTCGCCTTGGT
Source organism: Anabrus simplex (assembly GCF_040414725.1). Classification (NCBI taxonomy): domain Eukaryota; kingdom Metazoa; phylum Arthropoda; class Insecta; order Orthoptera; family Tettigoniidae; genus Anabrus; species Anabrus simplex. The sequence continues at coordinate 117,107,299 of NC_090279.1, read as the reverse complement.
CTACCTCTACTTCTCTTACCCTCTATAGCAGAGTCCATTATTCTCCTAGGTTACCTATACCCCTCCATTCGCCTCACAAGACCCCACCACGGAAGCCAGTTTATGCGTACAGCTTCATCGAGTTCATTCCTAAATTAGCCTTTATCTCCTCATTCCGAGTACCCTCCTTCCATTGTTCCCACCTGTTTGCGCCAGCAATCATTCTTTCTACTTTCACGTTTGTTACTTCTAACTTATGAATGACATATCCGGAGTCCACCCAGATTTCGCTCGCGTAAAACAAAGTTGGTCTGAAAACAGACCGAAGTAAAGATAGTTTTGTCTGGGAGCTGACTTCCTTTTTACAGAATATTGTTGATCGCAACTGCGAGCTCACTGCATTAGCGTTACGACACCTTGATTCAATCTCACTTACTATATTGCCATCCTGGGAGAACACACAACCTAAATACTTGAAATTATCGACCTGTTCTAGCTTTGTATCCCCAATCTGACAATCAGTTCTGTTGAATTTCTTACCTACTGACATCAATTTAGTCTTCGAGAGGCTAATTTTCATATCATACTCATTGCACCTATTTTCAAGTTCCAAGATATTAGACTGCAGGCTTTCGGTACAATCTGCCATTAAGACCAAGTCGTCAGCATAGGCCAGACTACTTACTGCAATTCCACCTAACTGAATCCCTCCCTGCCATTTTATACCTTTCAGCAGATGATCCATGTAAACTACGAACAGCAAAGGTGAAAGATTACAGCCTTGTCTACCCCTTGTAAGTACCCTGAACCAAGAAGAACTCATTCTACCATCAATTCTCACCGAATACCAATTGTCAACATAAATGCCTTTGATTGATTTTAATAATCTACCTTTAATTCCATAGTCCCCCAGTATGGCGAACATCTTTTCACTCGGTACCCTGTTATATGCTTTCTCTAGGTCTATGAATCATAAACACAACTGCCAATTTCTCTCGTAGCATTTTTTCAATTATCTGGGGCATACTGAAAATCTGATCCTGACGGCCTCTCTGTGGTCTGAAACCACACTGGTTTTCATCCAACTTCCTCTCAACGACCGATCGCACCCTCCCTTCCAAGATGCCAGTGAATAATTCGCCTGGTATACTAATCAATGAGATACCTCGATAGTTGTTGCAATCCTTCCTGTTCCCTTGCTTATAGATAGGTGCAATTACTGCATTTGTCCAATCTGAAGGTACCTTACCAACACTCCATGCTACTCTATGAAGCCATTTCATCCCTGCCTTCCCACTGTACTTCACCATTTCAGGTCTAATGTCATCTATTCCTGCTGCTTTATGACAATGGAGTTTATTTACCATCCTTTCTACTTCCTCAAGCGTAATTTCACCAACATCATTTTCCTCCTCCTCATTAGCTTGGCTGTTCGCAACACCACCCGGAAGATTACCTTTTATGTTGAGAAGATGTTCAAAATATTCCCTCCACCTCTCAAGTGATTCCCTGGGATCTATTATGAGTTCACCTGAATTACTCAAAACACTGTTCATTTCCTTTTTCCCTCCCTTCCTAACATTCTTTATTACAGTACAGAAAGGTTTCCCTGCTGCTTGACCTAGCCTTTCCAGGTTATTACCAAAATCTTCCCACGACTTCTTTTCGGATTCAACAACTATTTGTTTCGCTCTGTTTCTTTCATTTATGTACAAATCCCTGTCTGCCTCGGCCCTTGTTTGGAGCCATTTCTGATAAGCCTTCTTTGTACGTTTACAAGCTGCTCTCACTTCATCATTCCACCAAGATGTTCGCCTTTTCCCATCTTTACACACAGCTGTTCCTAGGCATTCCCTTGCTGCTTCTGCTGCAGCATCCCCGTATGCCACCCATTCACCTTCTATATCCTGAACCTGCATACTGTCTACTGTTTGAAACTTCTCACTAATCATATCCATGTACTTCTGTCTAATTTCCTCGTCCTGGAGATTTTCTACCCTTATTCGTTTGCAGACAGATTTCACTTTCTCTACCCTAAGCCTAGATATACTTAGTTCACTTCAGATCAGATAGTGGTCTGTATCATCGAAAAATTAACACAATTAACAAGAAATAAAAATCCATAAACTAAACTTTCAATGATGTACCCGAGCAACACCAGTTAATGAAGCTACTTTAATGTGATATTTTGGCCATTGGAGTGTATAAAATAACAGGTCAGACCTCTACAATACAAATAACTTCAACGTTTAATTCATCAACACAATGCTTTCTTTGTTCGTAATCTGGCTCCGATAATATACGTCCAACTCAGTAGGATCCTAGAACGATTATAAATATGTCTGTGGCACTTTGAAAATGAATTCATTTCCCTTCAGATAATTTTAAATGTGGCCAGGGCCACTAAATGTACTCTTAGGAGGAATGTATGTTAACTTGTATGTTGTTTCTTGCAGATACGCTGTGAACAGTGTGCGGCAGTCTATAGATCACTGGAGGAACATGTGGATGTGAGGGAGTTGCAACTAAGAGAACCTACCAGAGTGATGCAAGAATTGGAGAGAAGTTTTAAGGAGAGGGAGACTAATATGAGGATGTGGGAAGAGGTTCTGAAAGAGAGAGAGACGGTGATAGAACGACGGGAGGAAGCGTTGGAGAAGAAAGTGAAGGAGGTGGAAAAAGCAAGTAAGGGCAGAAACGAAATGGCGGTGGAGACATTATGTGAGATCAGAGAGAAGATTGTGGAGCTGCGAGAGCTGTCATGTGCGAAGAGAGAGGCCCTTTCTCGCCAAAGAGAGGTGGAGTGGCGGGACAGGGAGGAAGGTCCAAGGTGGCGGGAACTGCTCTCCCATTACGACCCAGGTCACGTGATCCTTGAGCACACTCTAAGTTGGGCCGCTGAAGAGGGTTATATCAATGTGGTGAACTTCATTCTTGCGAGAAATCCCTGTGTGGACTGGAAGCGCACCGCATTGAACCATGCTGCTGATAGGGGGCAGCTGCATGTCGTGAAGGCTCTGGTACAAGAGGAGAAGAATCAGGGTCGTGAGGACTGTCTCTCCTTTGGAAGGTGCTATATCGACGTGAACATCGGCACCCACAGTCGAGGACTGCCTGCACTGCTCCTGTCAGCCAAACAGTGCCACGTGGAGGTGGTGAGGTACCTACTGGAGGAGGGGGGTTTGGGCAGCGAAGTTGTACCATCTGCTGAGTGGGGTCAGCTCGATATAGGGAAGTACCTGGTGGAGAAGGTAGGTATGAGTGTGGATGTACTAGGTCGCGCTCTTTTACCAGCTGCTCGGTGGGGTCACCTCAATACTGTGAAGAGCCTCACCAACCTAAACTACATTCGTTTGAATGTTAAGTCTAGAAATGGTGACACTGCCCTACACCTGGCTGCATTGCACGGTCACCTTGAGGTAGTGAAGCATCTCACTGCACTAGACCATACTAGTCTCAATCTTATGAATAGTGATGGTCACACTCCACTACATCTGGCTATAAGAGCCGGCCACCTTGAAGTAGTGAAGCACCTCACCACTCTAGACCACAATAGCCTCAATGTTCAGACATATGCTGGCAACACCCCACTACACCTGGCTGTAATTAATGGTGACCTTGAGGTAGTGAAGTACCTCACAAATCTAGACCACAGTAGTCTCATAGCTAAGACCAGGGATGGTGAGACTCCACTCCATGTGGCTGCTTGGAAGGGTCACCTTCAAGTTGTGAAGCACCTCACCACTCTAGATCGCACTAGTCTGAATGTCAAGGATATTGGTGGCTATACACCTCTACACTGGGCTGCACGCTACGGTCACCTTAAAATAGTGAAGCATCTCACCACGCTACACCAGACTAGTCTCAATCTTAAGGACAGTTACGGTCACACTCCGTTACATGTGGCTGCACAGCGCGGTCACCTTGAAATAGTGAAGCATCTCAGAAATCTAGATCAGGCTAGTCTCAGTTTTAAGTCTCTTGGCGATTACACTCCACTACACTGGGCTGCACGAAATGGTCACCTTAAAGTAGTGAAATACCTTACCACTCTAGGCAACAATCTTCTCAATACAAAGACAAGCCATGGTTACACTCCACTACACCTTGCTGTAATGGAACGTCACCTGGAGGTAGTAAAGTACCTCGTCAAAGTAGACCCCACTCTTCTCAATGCAAAGACTAGTGATGGTTACACTCTACTACACCTGGCTGCTCAACATGGCCGTCTTGAGGCAGTGAAGCACCTCGCCACAGTAGATTCCACGCTTCTCAATGTCACGACTACTCATGGGCGCACTCCACTACATCTAGCTGCAGTACGTGATAACCTTGATGTAGTGATGCACTTGACCACTCTAGACAACATACTTCTCAATGCAAAGACTAGTGATGGTTACACTCCACTACACGAGGCTGCATTGCACGGTCACCATGAGGTAGTGCAGCACCTCACAAGAGTAGACCCCACTATTCTCAATGTCACGACTACTGATGGGCGCACTCCATTACACTTTGCTGCATGGCGCGGTCACCTTGAGGTAGTGCAGCACCTCACCACACTAGACCCCACTCTTCTCAAGGTTCAGGATAAGTTTGGTCGCACTCCACTACACGATGCTGCAGCAAATGGTCACCTTGATGTAGTGCAGCACCTCACCGCACTAGACCCCACTATTCTCATGGTTCAGGACGAGGATGGTCGCACTCCACTCCACTATGCTGCAGCAAATGGTCACCTTGATGTAGTGCAGCACCTCACCACACTAGACCCCACTATTCTCAATGTCACGACAACAGATGGGCGCACTCCACTACACGAGGCTGCATTGCACGGTCACCTTGATGTAGTGCAGCACCTCACAACACCAGACCCAACTATTCTCAATGTCACGACAACAGATGGGCGCACTCCACTACACGAGGCTGCATTGCACGGTCACCTTGATGTAGTGCAGCACCTCACAACACGAGACCCCACTATTCTCAATGTCACGACAACAGATGGGCGCACTCCACTACACGAGGCTGCATTGCACGGTCACCTTGATGTAGTGCAGCACCTCACAACACTAGACCCCACTATTCTCAATGCCACGACTACTGATGGGCGCACTCCACTACACGAGGCTGCATTGCACGGTCACCTTGATGTAGTGCAGCACCTCACAACACTAGACCCCACTATTCTCAAGGTTCACAACGAGGATGGTCGCACTCCACTACACGATGCTGCAGTAAATGGTCACCTTGATGTAGTGCAGCACCTCACCACACTAGACCCCACGCTTCTCAAGGTTCACAACGAGGATGGTCGCACTCCACTACACGATGCAGCAGCAAATGGTCACCTTGATGTAGTGCAGCACCTCACCGCACTAGACCCCACTCTTCTCAAGGTTCAGGACGAGGATGGTCGCACTCCACTACACGATGCTGCAGCAAATGGTCACCTTGATGTAGTGCAGCACCTCACCACACTAGACCCCACTATTCTCAATGTCACGACAACAGATGGGCGCACTCCATTACACGAGGCTGCATTCCACGGTCACCTTGATGTAGTGCAGCACCTCACCACACTAGACCCCACTATTCTCAATGTCACGACTACTGATGGGCGCACTCCATTACACTTTGCTGCATGGCGCGGTCACCTTGACGTAGTGCAGCACCTCACAACACTAGACCCCACTATTCTCAAGGTTCACAACGAGGATGGTCGCACTCCACTACACGATGCTGCAGGAAATGGTCACCTTGATGTAGTGCAGCACCTCACCACACCAGACCCCACTATTCTCAATGTCACGACTACTGATGGGCGCACTCCACTACACGAGGCTGCATTCCACGGTCACCTTGATGTAGTGCAGCACCTCACAACACTAGACCCCACTATTCTCAATGTCACGACTACTGATGGGCGCACTCCACTACACGAGGCTACATTGCACGGTCACCTTGATGTAGTGCAGCACCTCACAACACTAGACCCCACTATTCTCAATGTCACGACTACTGATGGGCGCACTCCATTACACTTTGCTGCATGGCGCGGTCACCTTGATGTAGTGCAGCACCTCACAACACTAGACCCCACTCTTCTCAAGGTTCACAACGAGGATGGTCGCACTCCACTACACGATGCTGCAGCAAAATGTCACCTTGATGTAGTGCAGCACCTCACCGCACTAGACCACACTCTTCTCAAGGTTCAGGACGAGGATGGTCGCACTCCACTACACGATGCTGCAGCAAATGGTCACCTTGATGTAGTGCAGCACCTCACCACACTAGACCCCACTCTTCTCAAGGTTGAGGACGAGGATGGTCGCACTCCACTACACGATGCTGCAGCAAATGGTCACCTTGATGTAGTGCAGCACCTCACCACACTAGACCCCACTCTTCTCAAGGTTCAGGACGAGGATGGTCGCACTCCACTACACGATGCTGCAGCAAATGGTCACCTTGATGTAGTGCAGCACCTCACAACACTAGACCCCACTCTTCTCAAGGTTCAGGACGAGGATGGTCGCACTCCACTACACGATGCTGCAGCAAATGGTCACCTTGATGTAGTGCAGCACCTCACTGCATTAGACCCCACCATTCTCAAGGTTCAGAATAAGTTTGGTCGCACTCCACTACACTATACTGCAGCAAAAGGTCACCTTGATGTAGTGCAGCACCTCACCGCACTAGACCCCACTCTTCTCAAGGTTCAGGACGAGGATGGTCGCACTCCACTACACGATGCTGCAACAAATGGTCACCTTGATGTAGTGCAAAACCTCACAACACTAGACCCCACCCTTCTCAAGGTTCACAACGAGGATGGTCGCACTCCACTACACGATGCTGCAGCAAATGGTCACCTTGTGGTAGTGCAGCACTTCACAACACTAGACCCCACTCTTCTCAAGGTTCACAACGAGGATGGTCGCACTCCACTACACGATGCTGCAGCAAATGGTCACCTTGATGTAGTGCAGCACCTCACCGCACTAGACCCCACTATTCTCAATGTCACGACTACTGATGGGCGCACTCCATTACACTTTGCTGCATTGCACGGTCACCTTGATGTAGTGCAGCACCTCACAACACTAGACCCCACTATTCTCAATATCACGACTACTGATGGGCGCACTCCATTACACTTTGCTGCACGGCGCGGTCACCTTGATGTAGTGCAGCACCTCACCACACTAGACCCCACTATTCTCAAGGTTCAGGATAAGTTTGGTCGCACTCCACTGCACGATGCTGCAGCAAATGGTCACCTTGATGTAGTGCAGCACCTCACTGCACTAGACCCCACTTTTCTCAATGTCACGACTACTGACGGTAGCACTCCATTACACTTTGCTGCATGGCGCGGTCACCTTGATGTAGTGCAGCACCTCACCACACTAGACCCCACTATTCTCAAGGTTCAGGATAAGTTTGGTCGCACTCTACTACACTATGCTGCAGCAAAAGGTCACCTTGTGGTAGTGCAGCACCTCACCACACTAGACCCCACTTTTCTCAATGTCACGACTACTGATGGTAGCACTCCATTACACTTTGCTGCATGGCGCGGTCACCTTGATGTAGTGCAGCACCTCACCACACTAGACCCCACTATTCTCAATGACACGACTACTGATGGTAGCACTCCATTACACTTTGCTGCATGGTGCGGTCACCTTGAGGTAGTGCAGCACCTCATCACACTAGACTCCAGTCTTCTCAATGTCCCGACTACTGATGGGCGCACTCCATTACACTTTGCTGCATGGGACGGTCAACTTGAGGTAGTGCAGCACCTCACCACACTAGACCCCACTCTTCTCAAGGTTCAGGACGAGGATGGTTGCACTCCACTACACGAGGCTGCAGTAAATGGTCACCTTGATGTAGTGCAGCACCTCACAACAGTAGACCCCACTATTCTCAATGTCACGACTACTTATGGTAGCACACCATTACACTTTGCTGCATGGCACGGTCACCTTGAGGTAGTGCAGCACCTCACCACACTAGACCCCACTATTCTCAATGTCACGACTACTGATGGGCGCACTCCATTACACTTTGCTGCATGGCGCGGTCACCTTGATGTAGTGCAGCACCTCACAACAGTAGACCCCACTATTCTCAATGTCACGACTACTGATGGGCGCACTCCATTACACTTTGCTGCATGGCGCGGTCACCTTGAGGTAGTGCAGCACCTCACCACACCAGACCCCACTCTTCTCAAGGTTCAGGACGAGGATGGTCGCACTCCACTACACGATGCTGCAGCAAATGGTCACCTTGATGTAGTGCAGCACCTCACTGCACTAGACCCCACTCTTCTCAAGGTTCAGGATAAGTTTGGTCGCACTCCACTACACGATGCTGCAGCAAATGGTCACCTTGATGTAGTGCAGCACCTCACCGCACTAGACCCCACTATTCTCGATGTCACGACAACAGATGGGCGCACTCCACTACACGAGGCTGCATTGCACGGTCACCTTGAGGTAGTGCAGCACCTCACAACAGTAGACCCCACTATTCTCAATGTCACGACTATTGATGGTCACACTCCACTACACGATGCTGCATTGCACGTTCACCATGAGGTAGTGCAGAACCTCACCACACTAGACCCCACTCTTCTCAAGGTTCAGGACGAGGATGGTGGCACTCCACTACACGATGCTGCATTGCACGGTCACCATGAGATAGTGCAGCACCTCACAACATTAGACCCCACACTTCTCAAGGTTCAGGACGAGGATGGTCGCACTCCAGTACACGATGCTGCATTGCACGTTCACCATGAGGTAGTGCAGCACCTCACAACAGTAGACCCCGCTATTCTCAATGTCACGACTATTGATGGTCACACTCCACTACACGATGCTGCATTGCACGTTCACCATGAGGTAGTGCAGCACCTCACCACACTAGACCCCACTCTTCTCAAGGTTCAGGACGAGGATGGTGGCACTCCACTACACGATGCTGCATTGCACGGTCACCATGAGGTAGTGCAGCACCTCACCACACTAGACCCCACTCTTCTCAAGGTTCAGGACGAGGATGGTCGCACTCCAGTACACGATGCTGCAACAAATGGTCACCTTGATGTAGTGCAGCACCTCACTGCATTAGACCCCACTATTCTCAAGGTTCAGGATAAGTTTGGTCGCACTCCACTACACTATACTGCAGCAAAAGGTCACCTTGTGGTAGTGCAGCACCTCACCACACTAGACCCCACTCTTCTCAAGTTTCAGGACGAGGATGGTAGCACTCCACTACACGAGGCTGCAGCAAATGGTCACCTTGATGTAGTGCAGCACCTCGCCGCACTAGACCCCACTATTCTCAATGTCACGACTACTGATGGTCGCACTCCACTACACTATACTGCAGCAAATGGTCACCATGAGGTAGTGCAGCACCTCACCACACTAGACCCCACTCTTCTCAAGGTTCAGGACGAGGATGGTAGCACTTCACTACACGATGCTGCAGCAAATGGTCACCATGAGGTAGTGCAGCACCTCACCACACTAGACCCCACTCTTCTCAAGGTTCAGGACGAGGATGGTAGCACTCCACTACACGATGCTGCAGCAAATGGTCACCTTGATGTAGTGCAGCACCTCACCGCACTAGACCCCACTCTTCTCAAGGTTCAGAATAAGTTTGGTCGGACTCCACTACACTATGCTGCAGTAAATGGTCACCTTGATGTAGTGCTGCACCTCACAACACTAGACCCCACTCTTCTCAAGGTTCAGGACGAGGATGGTTGCACTCCACTACACGATGCTGCAGCAAATGGTCACCTTGATGTAGTGCAGCACCTCATCACACTAGACCCCACTATTCTCAAGGTTCAGGACGGGGATGGTCGCACTCCACTCCACTATGCTGCAGCAAATGGTCACCTTGATGTAGTGCAGCACCTCACCACACTAGACCCCACTTTTCTCAATGTCACGACTACTGATGGGCGCACTCCACTACACGAGGCTGCATTGCACGGTCACCTTGATGTAGTGCAGCACCTCACAACACTAGACCCCACTATTCTCAATGTCACGACTACTGATGGTAGCACTCCATTACACTTTGCTGCATGGCGCGGTCACCTTGAGGTAGTGCAGCACCTCACCACACTAGACCCCACTCTTCTCAAGGTTCAGGACGAGGATGGTAGCACTCCACTACACGATGCTGCAGTAAATGGTCACCTTGATGTAGTGCACTACCTCACAACACTAGACCCCACTCTTCTCAAGATTCAGGACGAGGATGGTTGCACTCCACTACACGATGCTGCAGCAAATGGTCACCTTGATGTAGTGCAGCACCTCACCGCACTAGACCCCACTATTCTCGATGTTAAGACTAGAAATGGTAAAACTCCTCTTGCCTTAGCTAAAATGTCCAGTGAACACGAAGTGGTGCACTTCCTAGAGCAGTGCTCGACAAATTAGTAAGTTACTTCGAAATTACTAAGGTTCACACGATAACAGTAATATAGTATGCTTCCTCTATCTGCAGCTCAGCTAGTTATGTGTAATACAACCTCTACCTACTCCTTGGAGGTATGATGGGGCCTTTCTCTCTCCCTTTTTTTCTCACACTCTCTCTGAAGGATCAGTGCTACAACGGTGAGGGATCCTGCATTAGAATGGCGCCGCTAATAGGAGCTCTGTGTTATGCCGTGACCTGGAAGTGGATGGTTGTCTGACCTAAGATTTTTGGCTATAAAAATAAATTATTGTAAAATTAAATGCGAGTTTGTGTTGGACCCAGCCCCATCTTCCTTGTGATAATTTGACAGCTCACTACATCCTTTGATCTCGGGGAGTGCGCACCACATGTCGCTGTCTGATTCATTGGGAGTTGAGCACAGTAACTGGTGTTCGTAGTGACTTAGTGTAGCGCAGTATCGTGTAAGCGAAGTTGCTCAAGCCGCCTTGGAATACGGAAGTAGACACTACAAGCTGACGAGAGTGTGGATAGTCGGCTGCTGGCGAGCGCCACAGAACTATACTGTATACAGGTAAGTGGCCATGGGAAAAGTTGCAGTCAAAGACTCTTCAACAACTGTACTTGAAGACACTCAGTTATTGTATGTTTTAGTACTTCACCACTACATTCACACTTTCAGTTGGTAGTAACAAAATTCCTCCATTAATGAAACTGTGAATTTCATTTGTAAGCTGTTAGAAGCTCAGCGTTCCATAGACCTCTATTATATCTGGTCTATTTTATTCCGCTCCAGCTTCCAAAAGTGTTGGGAAGGTGTTTCAGCCGAAGCTTTAAGTAGGAGTACAAGCGCAGGTGGAAGCAGGAAGAATATTCAACACTTGCTGTGTTAGCAGAGAATGAGGCAGACAGAGATCCACTTGTACCAGAATGTGAAATGCGGTTCTACCAGACTATAAAATCAGCCTACAAATTATAAACCATGTTTTAAGATGAATCACTTGATATTTTTCAAAAAATTAATGACCTGATTAATCTTAAAAAGATAATAACATCTCCTTGCAGCAAATATTTAGCATCCATGGTTTGAGTTACCGTAGTTTAAGTGAAAGGGTAGAATTGGTATAAACATCGCGCCCGCAGAAACGAGGTGATCTACGAAGAACGTTGTACTGAGCTAAGTACAGGAGGAAAACGACCAATGTCATGACAGGTCTGTCGTCACAAATCAACATAGATGTCGTCCCCGTTTCTACCATCAGCCGCTCCCAGGGGTCCTCAGTTCGAACTATGATAAAAAATGCCCTAAAAATATATTCACCACGGAATGATGGGGAACATATAATATGGACACGGTGAGATCAACTAAAAGCTACAAATAACGTAAGGCGAAGCATGACGTAAATTTTGGAGGAAAATCTGTTTATTAAAGTAAACAAAAAAATATGAAAAAATAGCAAAAAGTATCAAATGATCAAAAATTTTACATGATTCAGAATTTTTCTTTCAGCTTGATAAAGTCCATCTTGAGAATCAAAAATATATTAAAACTGAACGATACATGCCGACACACGTACTTATCAAATCAAATCTCGAAGTTTAATTAATTTTAACTCATTGGCTTGCGTGCTGGTTTTATATGTGTTAACACCTGCAACTGTAGAAGAACACGTTTCTTTCCTGCGCACTTGACATTGCAGTGGGGAAGATTAAAAGCGCAAAGGGGAGACAAAACTAACCTAACTCTTCAACATAAACAGGCTGAGTGGTAAAATATCATACAAATATATACACCTCGAGTCATGAGGGAACTCATGACTACAACAGAACACTGTGAAACGGAACCACACACAATAAAATCACAAAAAGGAAAATATACACAATCATATAAACAAAACATGATGTCGTAATTTCCAAGAATCACCAATAAATCATGCGGCATTCACGCAACTCTCATTCACACAAAGGCTCGATGGAAAATATAAGGAAACATAATTTTACACTTTAAGCACACATCCGATTCAACGTACGTTCCTGAAATAAATTACATGACACAAAAGCAATCAACTGGTGGACTTTATAACGACAAGCACAAATCAACGTGGATTCCTGAAATAAATTACATGACACAAATTCATAAAAATAACAGAGTTGGCTTTAACTTTCGAAACACAATTCAACGTTGGTTCCTGAAATAAATCACATGACACAAATGTACCTCAGCGCAGTAATACCATGAAAATCCAAACGTCGCGATATAAAAACATCTCGTCTACTGCAACACATAGTGTCATGGATGGAAACCAATAAAATCATCACGAACTACAGACCACTAAAATAAACTCTCCACGGTAGACGCACATATCACCCTCGCCAACGCACGGCGGAATGATTCAAAAGTGCAGATTCAGTCTCCCAAAATAATGCAGCATTCATCAACACACGGCGCCCAACCCTTTACACATGCTGCTCAACAGTCTACCTGAGGCAAGTCACAAAAACACGAAGGTGCAGGCCTTTCAAATGAGGAACGCGTACTCTTACTCAAAATCACATTAAGCCTTATCATTTATCCTAATATTTCCAAAACTGAATAAGTACAAATGATGTCATCTAACATTCGCTCGCATGAAAAGAATCAAGACTGTGCTGCTCACAAATCAAAGCACTCGCACTCGTTAAGTTAAACATGAATAACGAACTGGCCAACTCCGTTTTTAATGCCATAATCTGAAAGTAGGAAATTGCCACATAGACAATCGATCATGTCTGAACATCGGAAAGTTACTGAAATATCTCAGTCTTAAAACAAGAGAAACTCGCATTAATAATAATAACAATAATAATAACAAAATTAATAATAATAATAATTTTACCGGGATGTACACCTCAACTCCGTACATTCAAAAGAAGCGCCTTAAAGAACTCTATCTATTAAGCAAAACGTGAAACAGCTACTGCATGAAGTTGGGACATTAATCAGAAGATGTCACTACTGAATAAGTCAGAAGTTGTCATTTCTAAATTTCCTTAATTGATTGGGTTTATTTTGTTTTGTTTTGTTTTGGTGTACATCAAGAAGTTTGAACGTTTCTCCATAGATGTCTCTACAAAAACTGAGGTCACGTACTCTGGTGTAAGGTGGAATAATTGGTTATTGAAAAAAATTTGTGTTTATAGGTTTTCTCAAGGAAATTAACTTTCATTTATTTTTTACATATTTCAAGGTTTGCAACACTTTATTTTCTTCCCGCCAGCTTTGGTGTCCGGCCAATCAAATTTTCTGTAATTATTTTTCGGCCTATCACAGGCTTCTTGTTAGGGTGTGACCGGATTTAGTCCAGAATCCCCTCGAATAATCCCGTGGGGTATATAAGCTGAGGCTTTTCTGGCTACCTTGTCTTATTGATCGTCGTCTTTCTGAATGTGTGTGTTAAGACAGGAGGCGGGGTGCCTCATTCTTCGGCAGGCAGAACACCAGCCCAGGTAATGATCACCAATTTTCTATCTTTGTAGCTGTCTACGCAAACGTATCCGAAGGGAAGGTTCTAAACTTTAACTGTGTAACCATCTCATTCTGATATGTAATAGTCTTCTTTTCTAATGTAAACTTCATCAAGTCTTTAACTTTATTATTATTATTTGGCGTATGATGAATAATGACAACCCATAAACTATTTACACAACCAGTGAAAGATGAGTACAAAGTAAATACAAATTATCATATCTATACAGTCAAAGAAAGCAATTTACAAAGTTTGAAAGTACAAGAAGAAAACACAATATATTTACATCGCTATCCACCTATCAACTCTGACAGTTCATATATACACACTGAGTGCGAGTGATGTACATGTCACTAAATGTGAATGTCCAAACCCGTCACCCACTTCACTGCTTCGGGTGTTGGTGTGTTGAGGTCTTCCATGGTGCCAGTGAAAGCACGGAGTGGACATTCCTGCACTACATGTTTCATTGTTTGTCGAACCTCCCCACAATCACAGTATGGAGAAACTGACCAGCCCCAGGTGTGTAAAGTAGATGCTGTTCTACCTACTCCACATCTCATGCGGTTTAGTCTACTCCAGGTGCAACGTGGCAGATCAAAGCCTGCCAGCTTTGTGGATGGGTTATTAATATCCACTATTGCCCGAGCTGGGGATAAAGACCACTCTGTTAACCATTTAGAGGTGGGGTTGAATTCACTAGATGTTATCTTCACGGCTGTCTTCCAAGCAGGCTGGCGAGACTTCAGGCGTGTGCATTTCTGTCTGATATCCTCATGAACAGGTAGACGTTCATTCTTTAGCATTCTGGTCCATAGCTGAAAAAGGGCCTTCTGTCTCCTGATATGTGGAGGTAGTATATTGCTGAGAACCGGTAACCATTGGGTCGGTGTAGCACGAAGTGTACCAGTTATGATTCGCATGGTTTGACGAAGTTGTGAATCTACTAGCTGTGTGTGAGCACTGTTAAGCCAAACACCAGAGCAGTATTCTGCTGCAGAATAGACTAAGGCCAGAGATGTTGTCCTTAATGTGTTTCCATCCGCTCCCCAGGAAGTTCCAGCCAATCGTTGGAGAATGTTATTACGACTTTTTAGTTTGTTGGCGGTTTTCTGCAGATGATTTTTGTACGTAAGAGACCTGTCCAATGTTACTCCTAAGTAACTGGGATTGGCACAATATTGTAGTTCATGGCCCTTGAAGAATACCCTTGGAAGGTGGTTTGCTTCTGCGTTGTTCAGATAGAATGTAGATGTCACTGTTTTCTGTGGATTGGGATGAAGGTACCATCTTTGAAAGTAGTCATCCAACAGTTCAAGGTCTCGGTTAAGAACTATTTCAGCTTCTGCGAAGTTGGGTCGTTGAATTGTAAGGCAAATATCGTCCGCATATATGAACTTTCGGGACACTGTTTCAGGCAGGTCGTGGATGTATAAGTTGAAGAGAGTAGGAGATAGAACCGACCCTTGAGGCAGACCATTGTTGACTTTGTGGAATTTGCTTCTGTTGTGTTCTGAGTGAACTTGAAATAGTCGGTCGCTTAACATTCTGTCAATTAGTGTAGTAATTTTTAAGCAAGGAACAGCTTTAATCAGTTTAAACATAAGACCTTCCCTCCAGACTGTGTCATATGCAGCTGTAAGATCTAAGAAGACAGAGACGCTTTTCAATTTCTTCTCAAAACCAACCTCCAGATATGTGGTCAAGGACAGTACTTGGTCACTGCAGTCACGGCTGGGTCGAAATCCTGCTTGTTCAACTGGAAGGAATGCTTCGATGGCAGGTGCTATTCGGTTTAGTATCAGTCTTTCTAATAACTTGTAGGTGACGCAGAGTAGAGCTATAGGTCGATAGCTTTGTGGGAGAGTTGGATCCTTTCCTGGTTTCAGAAGGGCAATAATTTTTGACTTCTTGAAGATTGGGGGAAGTCTTTCTGACTGAAGTATGGAGCTGAAGAATGCAGCAAGCCATCTTCTTGTAGCTGGACCACAGTTTTTTAGTAGTTCTGGGTAGATTCCATCTAGTCCTGCAGCTTTGCCATTTCGGAGTGATTTTAATCCCTCATCGACCTCTTGTGATGTGAAAGGTTGTGAATAGGTTGCGTTCGGTTGTGTTTCTCGTTTTGCCTGTTTAAGCTCAGTTTTAACCCATTTCGTGGTCAGTTTATTCCTTGTTGTTTTAGAGGTGGAAACGAGGTGATTTGCTATTGCTTCTATCTTGATTGGGGAATGTTGCTTTGGTGGTATGGATGTGGAATCTAATTTCCGAATAATTGACCATGCTTTTCTGCTGGAATGGGTGAAATTCATGTCTTTTACAGTCTTCACCCACTTCTCTTTTCTAGCAAGATCAAGTGATTGTAGTAAATCTGTTGCTTTCTCGTGACTGCTATTTTCTTCGAATTCCTTACTCAGTCTGCTGGACTCTTCACTCCATCCCGGTATATAGTCTTTACGGAATCCTCTAGGAATATAGGTTTTTGCTGCTGATTTTATTAAGCCAACAAACCTCATGTAGTTCTCTGGGACAGGTTTAATCCATCTGATGTTGGCATCAGTAGACTTGGCATAAGCAACCCAGTCTGCTTTCTGAAAGTTCCAGCGAGGTCTGGGTGTAGATTGTATAACTGGGATCTGAATTCCTATTTGGTAGATTATGGGTCTGTGCTGGCTGTGCGGGAAGTTATTGAGCACTTGTGTCCTAACACGGCAAGATGGTAACATAAAACTGTGCGAGACAAAGCAAAGGTCTGGTGTGTAGTCACATTTCCAACGGCCAGAGTGAAACGTTCCCTTATCTTTGGGGTCATATATCAGTGCAAGGTTGTTTACTTCTGCCCATTCTGAGACCTTAGTTCCATTTTCATCATCTCGCTTATAGCCCCAAGATGTATGGTGGCTGTTGAAATCTCCAAGGATGATGTTATTATGAGAGGGTATTATGGGAATGGGATCAGGCCATATTTCATTGGGTGGCTTGTAAATATTCGTTACCATGGTGTCTTCTATTTGTACTGAGGTGGAGAAATAGGTTGGATGATCGCTTACTGGTAGGGTACTGTAGTTGCAAATGTTATTTCTAATGTAAGTAGCAATTCCGTATTGAGCATGGTCGTGAGCTGCTATCATTTTAAATCCTGGTATCTTTCCCCTTAACTGTAAATCGGGGATAGAGAATGTGTTACTCTCTCGAGTTCCCCTTCAATTTATCGTGAGGTGACTACGATTTTGTAACTGTTTCTCTTTTTCGTAGTTGAAGTGGCCAACTCTGTAATAACACCATAATCTAAAAGTAGGAAATTGCCACATAGACAATAATAATAATAATAACAATAATAATAATAATAATATTTTTTACAGAAAAGCCTTTTCTGACAATTCGAACTCGGTAAACGAAACTGGGTTCTTGGAACTCGTGAATCAAACACTAATTTACAATCATCTTGATATTGAAATAGTCGTGAAGATGAAGCTATCAAAATTTGTGGATCCAAACTCCACCATTTCACACACTCTCATTCATACATCACGCAAAAAATTCCAGAAAACATGATGGCATGTTTCCGTACGCTTTGAGCTCCCCTTAATACTTTACTCTAGTCCTTCCTGACTTTAATTTAAATTCTTATTTACATTTATATTTAAGCCCCGAGACGTACACTGCGTCTCAAACATCAAATCAAATAAATGAGGCAAAAAATAAGAAAAGAAGAAAGAAAATAAGAAACAGACTCGTAAAAATATGTTAAACACTCAGCCAATAACTTTAAATAAAAATGTAAGAAAGCAAGCTGCGACCTTATGCAATCAGTCCGCATGTACGTTACAATTATATTTATATTAAGAAGCTTCCTAACATTTACTTTATGTAGGACGCAGTCATTCCAAACAAAAGCTAAATTTACTTAAATTAAATATCAAAACTAACCTATCCCCTTTTGCAACATTAAAACACGTTCACACTCACATAATTACGTTGACAATTCTGTACTCATCTATTTCGTTGACTTATCTTCGCCAGCCCTTCAGGACAGCCAGCATGCCCATTGTTTAACCCGCCATAGCGAAGATGATGCATTCAGAAAAGAACCGGATCAGTTCATGGGTCTCCATCCAGTCGTAGAACTGTGATCTCGTAGTCTCCGTCGCTGCTTCTGCTTATGGATGTCGTTCTTAAAACATTTCCTCGTCCAGGACTAGAAAACTAGGTCAAGGTTAACCCAATACTACAGCCGGGGTAATTTCCACTGACCGCGGAACCATTTCCCATTCAGTCGCAGAACAACTTCTCTTGTCTAATCCCGTAACTAGGTCAAATATTTCCCATTTAAATGTTGGACTGGAAATTACTGAGTTAGATGTCCTCGTAAAATTTGTTTACACCGGCAAGCTACTAAACATTGAATGTCTATCTGGAAACTGTTCTTCCCTCCGGAAATCGAAAAATAAAAGCCATTCTCAAAATTGTAACATCTTGAATAACTGAAATGCAGACTGAGCGTCTTAAACCAAAGTTCAAGTCCCCACACGATCAAGAAACATAAGTTCTGACCCTCATTCGCGTAAATAATGCTTCTCTCGATGTTACCTGTACAGAATCTCGCTCACATCGCCTTTATCAATTCGTCCTCTAAGACGCCGTTGTGTACTCGATCGGGGCCATCACTTGCATAGACCAATGCCTAGCCAAATTGACTGTGGCTCTATAATTTCATTGGCTCACATCGCGTACCGGACGTTTACTTCAAACGTATATTTGCAGCTCCTGTAGCCTCTCGCCGGGCCTCCGAAATGTTGTCCGTTCGTCTGGCCGTTGGAGTTCTATTGTTTCCTTGTTCTGCTTTGTGTATGTCATGTCGAAATTCCTCCGTCTAAACTTAGCTGGCGAGAAAACAAACCCGAACTCCAAGCTCCCTGCAGAAATTGCGACATGGTTGCTGAATGTAGATATTCCCGTTGAGTTACTAGTCTATACTAATATTATAAAGAGGAAAAATTTGTTTGTTTGTAACGAATAGACTCAAAAACTACTGAACCGGTTTTAAAAATGTCTTTACCTATAGAAAGCTACATTGCCAGTGAGTAACATGGGCTGTATTTTATACTTAATAAAAATGAAATATTCTCTGTACATTGGAATAAATGACTGTTTAATTAAATGAGCACTTCCATAAGGGCTCAGTATGTCACTAGTCGCACTTGTGGCCATCTTCGATAGCCAAAAGTGTTGTAAATATGGGGCGATCACTCATATTAGGAAATCCAATGTTACCACTGCTTGCTTAAAAGTATTTGTCTTTCGTTGTGAGTCTTCCTCGAATAATTTTTTTGATTCCTTTATACATTTAGGAATACCCACGGTATTGGGAAAGGAGGGTGCACTTTCAGTCAATCGACAATGATCTCCATTTAGGACAGTCGCCCAAGTGGGGTGCTTGCCTTGTTTTTCTCACATACCTTAAAAAATAATTCTGAAATTTATCTTACACTTTAGAGCTCTCTTAATAAATTATTCCAATCTATATGTCCACTTGTTATAAACCGACATTTGCGCGATTTTTCCTCTTGAATCCAACTTTATCTTCATATTGTCTGTGAGGTCAGATTAAATAATAACTTAGTCATGTTTTCCTTTGAGGAGTCCCTTTACATGCCAGTTAAACAACTTCAAATACCATACGACAGTTAAAGTTGCGATAATAGCCATGGTATTTTCAGTTTTAGATGTAATCGGAACCAAAGCCGTATTTACACATGGGCCATGGCCCTAGTGGCAATGTATGTACGCTTACCATTTGTTTTACGTCGCGCCGACACCGACAGGTCTTATTGCATTAATGTGACCCTGGTCTTAATGAAGGTTCAGCTTTAGCATTTACCTCGTTTGACAATGCGTAACCACGGAAATGTATCATCAGGTCTGGGGTTTGAACCCAGTATCTCCCGACAGCTACGTGAATCAAACCGCGTTGTCACTCTCTAGTTTGCGAGATTTTTGTTATGTTTTAAGTAAGATATCCATAAATATAGTATTCGTGCTCATGACACAAGTGAGAATTACAGCAATTAATTAAACTAGGTGCTAACTTCAAATGTCGGACCAGAGTGCAGTATACTCTATAGTGTAACATCCTGATAGTTACAGAGCACTTCATAAGCAAGTAAAACCTTTTCTACGCATTTCCATTCGACAAAAGGTTTGCAGAAATGTTTACCCCTAATGGTCACAAGTTTGTATCTGTGCACTCCCGTGTCCAACAGTTCAGTCGAACGTTCATTGATGTCATGTCGACTTAACAGATGATATGTTCGCTCTTTCAGGACTTTTCAGCTCTGATAGTGAAGCTCTTAAATTCCTTTTCCACCACAAAGTGCAAAGGAAACCTCTTCAGCAGTGAAATAGAGCACAGGATAATTGACTTTTGAAATGTTATGATTCTGAAGATGATAGGGATCAGATACCGAGAACGAAGAATTATCTACAATCTGTATAAAAATCAGTCTGCAGTGATAAGAATCGAGGGCTTTGAAAAAGAAGCAGCAATCCAGAAAGGAGTGAGGCAAGGCTGCAGTTTTCCCCCTCCTTTATAATGTTTACATAGAACAGACAGTAAAGGAAATCAAAGAGGAATTTGGAAAGGGAATCACAGTCCAAGGAGAGGAAATCAAAACCTTGAGATTTGCCGATGATATTGTTATTTTATCTGAGACTGCAGAGGATCTCGAGAAGTTGCTGAATGGTATGGATGAAGTCTTGGGTAAGGAGTACAAGATGAAAATAAATAAGTCCAAAACAAAAGTAATGGAGTGCAGTCGAGCGAAGGCAGGTGATGGAGGAAATATTAGATTAGGAAATGAAGTCTTAAAGGAAGCAGATGAATATTGTTACTTGGGTAGTAAAATAACTAACGATGGCAGAGTAAGGAGGACATAAAATGCAGACTAGCACAAGCAAGGAAGAGCTTTCTTAAGAATAGAAATTTGCTCACTTCAAACATTGATATCGGAATTAGAAAGATGTTTTTGAAGACTTTCGTGTGCAGCGTGGCATTGTATGGAAGTGAAACATGGACGATAACTAGCTCAGAAAGAAAGAGAATAGAAGCTTTTGAAATGTGGTGATACAGAAGAATGCTGAAGGTGAGATGGATAGATCGAATCACGAATGAATAGATACTGAATCGAATTGGTGAGAGGAGATCGATTTGGCTAAATTTGACTAGAAGAAGAGATAGAATGATAGGACACATCTTAAGACACCCAGGACTTGTTCAGTTGGTTTTTGAAGGAAGTGTAGGTGGTAAGAACGGTGGGGGTAGACCAAGGTATGAATATGACAAGCAGATTAGAGCAGATGAAGGATGCAATAGTTACGTAGAAACGAAAAGGTTAGCACAGGATAGGGTGGCATGGAGAGCTGCATCAAACCAGTCTATGGACTGATGACTCAAACAACAACAACATGTGTGTTTTACTCTTTAGATTTTTAAATTTATATGTTGATTATCCTATGTATTGTCTTCCTTACGGTCAGAAAAAAATGAAATCTGAGCAATTGGGGATGTTCATACACCGCACTGATGGAACTCTCCGTCCCTGAAACTTTCATCTTGGTCTCCTCGCACTATACCTACTCCCTCAGTTTACCGTCAATTCCAATAAAGGAGTAATTTTTACTTCAAACATTTATATCCCCTCAAGGCAAAATTTCCAAAAGTAGTCTCGCCTCCAGTATCTTTTTGTGACACCCTACTTCTTCTGTACTGGATACTGGCTACATTTCACTTTAGTTTGATGGCATGTCTGGTGTTTACGTCGCAGCGACTCTTCCTTCATATTGACGATGGACTAGAAATGGGAAGGAAGCGACTGTGACCTCAAATAAAGGACAGCCCGGGTTTTGCCTGATGTGTAAACGGGAACTCCGAAGAAACAGGTATTCAGTTTTGTCTATAGTGGTTTTGATCCTACCATCTTCATCAACCATGTAAACACATTTGTCTTTCATTCAAGTTAGGCTGCCGACGATTCATTCGATCTACGGGGTGACAGAGACATGTTTAACCTTGGAACGCCCTGCCAGGGAATCTTTATGTGCTGACGTCGAAGGATGAGAATTAACCCAATTCCCCTGGTGGGTAAAGGCCCGCCAAGCCACTTTATGTTCCGAGCGGTGGTCTTATTTGAACGAGAATGCTTTGACTGTTAACCAGGACGATGCACACTCAGGTTAAACAAAAGAATAAATAAGATGCAATACTACTCTCAGTATGAAATGATCCCGTGTAACCCCTGCAAGGTGTAGGAAGATGTGTGATTTGTCGGGTTCTAATATCTTACGTAACTCGTGTCACGGTACCTTAATTGAAATTAATATTCCCAGCCTGGCCGCGAATCGGACCTAAGGCCCTCTGAACTGTCCATTGCAGTGTGCAGTAGATCACAGTTATAAGTAAACAAACGAGAAACCACGGGCTGCGTCTTGGAGCAATGAAGATATGCCCAGAGAAAATAAGGGATTCACTGTGCGTCGCGCCTTCCAAGCCAGACGAGACCAGGACTTGACCAAGAGATATCAGACAGGAGAGTTGAAACATTGGCTTGCTATGCTGTAATACGAAGTTCATCCTTTTAAATGTAGTAACATTAAAGAACAGAACGACCCTCAGTACGGAGGATACTGCCTAGTTGTATGTATAGACCAGTTTATCAGATTAGTGATGCGACATGTGGAACTATTTCAGGTTCCTGATACGGGACAGCTGTAGAACTAATCGTCCATCTCAGAATCATTAATAAGAGTAGTATACTTGGAAAGTTCGGCGGCCGCCACCGCCACCGGGCTCCCAGAGGCCTCCTCCACCACCACCACAGCCAGAGGCCTAACAGAGCCCTCCTCCACAACCACCACCACAGCCAGAGGCCTCCCAGAGGTCTCCTCCACCACCACCACAGCCAGAGGCCTCCCAGAGGTCTCCTCCACCACCCGCGGGAAATTTGAATTTGTAAAAAAAGCCAAGTGCTTTTTGACAGCTGTCATCGACAACAACGCATCGCTAACCTCAGTACTGCCATCTTGACGGGTCTAAACCTCAGTAGTGCCAACTTAACCCAACTAGCGCGAGGTAAACAAAGCCACGAGTTTTTTGACAACCACGTGCTTTTTGACAGACAACAACGCATCGCTAACCTCAGTACTGCCATCTTGACGAGCCTCAACCTCAGTAGTACCAACTTAACCTCACAAGCGCGAGATAAACAAAGCCACGTGCTTTTTTGACAGCCACGTGCTTTTTTGACAGCTGTCATCCGCCATCTTTAAACTACAGAGCACCGTGCTGCCCTCTTTATCGCAGTAGCTGCAAATTCGTCACCTGTCATCCGCAGTGCTGCCATCTTAGCGGGCCTAAACCTTAGTGCTACCAACTTAACCTCACTAGCTCGAGATAAACAAATCTACGTGCTTTTTTGACAGCTGTCATCCGCCATCTTTAATCTTTAGAGCACAGTGCTGCCCTCTTTAGCTACTTACCTTTGAAATGTGGTGGCGGATAATTTGAAAAATGGTTTTTGACAGCAGCCATCTTTGAGCACCGTGCTGCCCTCTTGAGCTAGATACCTGTGGTGGCAGGCAATTCCACATGACAGCAGCCATCTTTGAGCACCGTGCTGCCCTCTATGTGGTGGCGGCAAATTCTGCATGCTCTTGTTTGGAAACAAACTCACGCGCTTTTTTGAAAACTACCATCCGCCATCTTTAATCAACAGAGCATAGTGCTGCCCACTTTAGCTGGATACCTTTGAAATGTGGTGGCGGCAAATTCCACGTGCTCTTGTTTGGAAACAAAGCCATGTGCTTTCTTGACAGCTGTCATCCGCCATCTTTAATCAACAGAGCACTGTGCTGCTATCATGCGGGCAATTTCATCAGCTGTCATCCGCCATCTTTAATCCACAGAACACCGTGCTGCCCTCTTTATGGCTACTACCTTAAGCACGTAGTAGCGGGCAATTTGAAAAGTTCTGTTAGCTATCATCCGCCATCTTTAATCAAGAGAGCACCGTGCTGCCATCTTTTGCTAGATACCTTTGAAATGTGGTGGCGGCGAATTGAAAAATTCCACGTGCTCTTGTTTGGAAACAAACTCACGTGCTTTTTTGACAGCTACCATCCGCCATCTTTAATCAACAGAGCATAGTGCTGCCCTCTTTAGTTAGATACCTTTGAAATGTGGTGGCGGCAAATTCCACGTGCTCTTGTTTGGTAAACATATCCACGTGCTTCTTTGACAGCTGTCATCCGCCATCTTTAATCCAGAGAGCACCGTGCTGCCCTCTTTATCGTAGTAGACGTAAATTCATCACCTGTCATCCGCAGTGCTGCCATCTTTAGCTAGATACCTTTGAAATGTGGTGGTGGATAATTTAAAAAGAAACATTCTACGACAGCCCTCTCTCGACGCTAATTGCATAAGATGGCGGCTATACATGACTCCTTAAGGGTGCTTACGCAAGATGGCTGCTATATACAGGTTCTTATGAGACGCCCTTGGGATGCTTGCGCAAGATGGCAGTTATACATGGCTCCTTATGAGATGCCCTAGGGATGCTTGCGCAAGATAGCGACTGCTCTTATGGGACGGCTTAAGGGTCCTTGCACAAGATGGCTTGAGACGCCCTAAGGATGCTTGCGCAAGATGGCGGACACAAGATGGCGGCTATACACAACTCCTTATGAGACGCTTTAAGGGTGCTTGCGCAAGATGGTTGCTACTCTTATGAAGAAAGCTAGCTTAGAGGCTAACGTGTCGTGCTAGTTCGATTCATTAAATTTAGGGCTTAAATGCAAAATGTTAAATATATCGAAAACGGTGCACCGTAGAGCAAAACGGACAAATTTTTTCTGCCTAATACCTAGGTTCGCAGTATGAGGAACAAGAAAACCATAGTCTAATGATGACCTAAACGGTCCGGTTCCTACTTAGGCCCTTTGGCTTTTGCTCTGTTTTAGCTTTATTGAAGCGAGTCTTCGTAACATGATCAGGTCTAGCTATGGTAGAGAGTATAACGTACCGTGCTGGTTTGATTCATTAAATTTGGAGGCTTAAATGCAAAATGTTAAATATCTCGAAAACGGTGCATCGTAGAGCAAAACGGACAAAAGTTTTCCGCCTAATACGTAGGTTCGTAGTATCAGGAACAAGAAAAAACATAGTCTAATGATGAGATCAACGGTTCGATTCCTACTTAAGCCCTTTGGCATTGGCAGCTATGTATTTCTACAAGATGGTGGCTGCTCTTATGAGACACAACATGGCTTGAGACGTCCTAGGGATGCTTACGCAAGATGGCGGACACAAAATGGTGACTATACATAGCTCCTTATGAGACAGCCTAGGGGTGCTCGCACAAGATGGCAGCTACTCTTATGAAGAAAGCTAGCTTAGAGGCTACTGCGCAAGATAACAGCTGCTGTTATGCATGCGGTGGAGGGCAATTTGAAATTCTATGTGCTTAATCAACAGAGCACCCTGCTGCCCTCTTTAGCTGAAATGTGGTGGCGGATAATTTGAAAAATTCTTTTAACAGCTGTCATCTTAAAACAATGGCGACTATACATAGGCTGTTAA
The DNA here is from genome assembly GCF_040414725.1 of Anabrus simplex. Taxonomy (NCBI): domain Eukaryota; kingdom Metazoa; phylum Arthropoda; class Insecta; order Orthoptera; family Tettigoniidae; genus Anabrus; species Anabrus simplex. Next base: position 117,081,694 of record NC_090279.1, on the reverse strand, counting down.
ATCCTTATCATTCTCCTCCTCCTCCTTCTCTACATCCTCCTCCTCCTCCACCTCTTATGTCAAGGCATAGCTTTATATCGAACAAGTTTAAACCTGCATCGCGAAGGCAAGCGTGTGCAGCGATAACATTATTGTGCATGTTTAGACTTTCGAAACATAAGAAGAGTAGAATCAAACGCTGTACTCGATACGACATGTGATCAGAACATTGATTGAAGCGTTCAGAAAACAAAATAAGTGATCAAGACTAGAATCGAACACTGTACTCAATACATCATGTGTTTAGAATATGTCAGGGGATACCCTTGTTCTAAGAAGATCAGATTGAAACATAACAAGACTAGAATAGAACACTGTAATCGATGTTGTTAACTTCAACATGTGATCAGAACATTGATTGATGTGTTCAGAACACAAAATAAGTGATCAAGACTAGAATCGAACATTGTACTCAATACATCATGTGTTTAGAATATGTCAGGGGATACCCTTGTTCTAAGAAGATCAGATTGAAACATAACAAGACTAGAATAGAACACTGTAATCGATGTTGTTAACTTCAACATGTGATCAGAACATTGATTGATATGTTCAGAACACAAAATAAGTGATCATGACTAGAATCGAACACTGTACTCGATACAACATGTGATCAGAACATTGATCGATGTGTTCAGAACACAAAATAAGTGATCAAGACTAGAATCGAACACTGTACTCAATACAACATGTGTTTAGAACATGTTAGGGGGTACCCTTGTTCTAAGAAGATCAGAATGAAACATAACAAGACTAGAATCGAACACTGTAATCGATGTTGTTAACCTCAACATATGATCAGAACATTGTTTGATGTGTTCAGAGCAAAAGTACAATTTTGATGATTTGCTTAGTGTAAAATCAAAAACTATGGAAACACACTGTGCACATATCGCGTAGCTAACTCGCTCAGTAAGCAATATTGCAAAACTACAACTTCAATGATTTGCCTAGTGTAAAAAATAAAAAAACACAGTACCCACACTGCGCAGCTAACTCGCTCGGTAAACGATATAGCCAAAGTATAACTTCAAATCATTTACCTTCCATCATTCGTCTTGTGTGAAAATCAGTCGAACAAGTTATCGCATAAACATGTAACATGAAATATCAGTCAATCTGTTGGCATGGGTTACAAGCATGTAGCTTATGCGGGAAGTACAATTAAACAGAACGCTAGTGCTATAAGAAATACTCTGCTTACATTTAAGTCCCTAGCTGTTGAACAAGTTATTACATAAATATGTAACATGAAATATCGGTTCGGAAACATATTGTTTCAATCTGTTAGCATAGATTACAAGCATGTAGCTTATGCAGGCGAGGGCTACAATGCAAAATGCTAAGCCGAAAAAAAATCGTGATAGGGTATGGAACCCAGGGGTTACAACTTATCAGAAGGGCAAGTAGGATGAAAGGGCTCTTCCTCCTCCTTACCGCACATTCCTTGTAGGGCTAATTGGCTGAAAGGCTAATGGGCAAAAGGGCTCTTGGGCTAAAGGGCTAATGGGCAGAAGGGCTAATGGGCTAAAGGGCTAAAGGAGCAACAACCTCATCGATCGCTATCAGCAAGAACGCTTGTACTTTGTTAAGTGTAGAAAATTAATCTTTATTGGTAAATGGTTTTATGTTCAGAACAAGGAATGGAACCTAGGGGTTACGTCTTACCTAATAAAATCCCTGAGGTGCGATGAGTTACGTTTTTCGAACTAGTGTTTGGAACACTGAACTTTTCAAGATGGCAAGAGTGAGGTTAGCAATGTTCTGTTGTTGGATTTTAAATTCTACGCTATAACATGCATAAGGTGGCAGCCTTGAGGTTTACCGCCGTAAAGATGGCAAGAGTGAGGTTAGCAATGTTCTGTTGTTGGATTTTAAATTCCCCGCTATAACATGCATAAGGTGGCAGCCTTGAGGTTTACCGCCGTAAAGATGGCAGCAGTGAGGTTAGCGACGCTCTATTGTCCTCCAAAGTGAGGTTAGGGTTCGTCAAGAAGACAGCTGTCAAAAAAGCACGTGGCTATGTTTACCAAGCAAGAGCACGTGGCTGTGACATCACGGTCACGTAGTATGCTTCTTCAGCATGTAAAGTTCAATGTCTACACCTACGTAGTTAACACTGTGCTATGTTCACAAGATTTTTACACATAACTATTCTTTATGTTTTAAGTTCGTGCACATAGGTTATGTTAAGATAGCAGCACACGTACAAGCGATGGTCGCACGCTCGCGTAGAAGTTGTTTAGTACGATAGTTGATGTATGCATTATCAAAAGGTGATATGTACACGCTTTTAAACCTTGCTATTCTTACTGCTACTATGTTCGCAAGTATTTTAAACATCGCTATTCTTTATGCTTTAAGTTCGTGCGCATAGGTCATGCTAAAGTAGCAGTGCAAACACATGTGAACGTTGTACATTCTAGCGGAATGTGTTTGGAATAATAGCTGATGCATGCAAAATCGATAGGTGATGTGTACACGCTTTGAAACTTAACTATTCTTCGTGCTTTATGTTCGTGCACATAGGTTATGCTATGATAGCAGCACACTCTAGCGGGAGAAGTTTAGTACTCTAGTTGATGCATGTATAATCGATAGGCAATGCGTACACGCTTTTAAAACATTGCTATTTTTATTGCTGCTGCTATGTTCACAAGATTTTTATACATCGCTATTCCTTATGCTTTAAGTTCATGCGTATAAGTTATACTAAGTTAGCAGCATAGTTATAAGGTTGACGCACGCTCTAGTGGAAGACGTTTAATACGAAAGTCGATGCATGCAAAATCGATAGGTGATGTGTACACGCTTTGAACTTGGCTATTCTTTGTGCTTTAAGTTCGTGCACATAGGTTATGTTAAGATCGCAGCACATACAAGCGATGATTGCACGCTGTTGTAGAAGAAGTTTAGTACGATAGTCGATGCATACATCATCGATAGGTGATGTGTACACGCTTTAGAACATAGCTCTTCCTTGTGTTTTAAGTTCGTGCACATAGGTTAGGGATACACAAAAGCGATTGCTACATGCTCTAGCGGAAGAAGCCTAGTACGATAGTCAGCGCATGCATCATCGATACGTGATGTGTACACGCTATTCTTTATGCTTTAAATTCAAGCACATAGGTGGCAGCACACAATTGTGATCGTTGTACGCTCTAGCGGGAGAAGTTTAACTTTATACACATACGTTAGCAATACACATATGCGATCGTTATACGAAAGTCGATGCATGCAAAATCGATAGGTGATGTGTACACGCTTTGAACTTAGCTATTCTTTGTAGTTCAAGTTCATGCGTATAGGTTATGCTAAGATAGCAGCACAATCTAGCGGAAGGAGTTTAGTACGAGAGTCGATGCATGCAAAATCGATAGGTAATGTGTACACGCTTTGAAACATGGCTATTCTTTGTACTTTTAAGTTCATGTGTATAAGTTATGCTAAGATACCAGCACAATCTAGCGGAAGAAGTTCAGTACGAGAGTCGATGTTTGCAAAATCGATAGGTAATGTGTACACGCTTTGAAACATGGCTATTCTTTGTACTTTAAGTTCATGTGTATAAGTTATGCTAAAATAGCAGCACAACCTAACGGAAGAAGTTTAGTACGATATTTGTTGCATGCAAAGTCGATAGGTAATGTGTACACGCTTTGAAACATGGCTGTTCTTTGTACCTTAAGTCATGCGTATAGGTTATGCTAAGATAGCAGCACAATCTAGCGGAAGAAGTTTAGTACGAGAGTCGATGTTTGCAAAATCGATAGGTAATGTGTACACGCTTTGAAACATGGCTATTCATTGTACTTTAATTTTATGAGTATAGGTTATGCTAAGATAGCAGCACGATCTAGCGGATGAAGTTTAGTTCGATGGTCGATGCATGTAAAATCGATAGGTGATGTGTACACGCTTTGAAACATGGCTATTCATTGTACTTTAATTTTATGGGTATAGGTTATGCTAAGATAGCAGCACGATCTAGCGGATGAAGTTTAGTTCGATGGCCGATGCATGTAAAATAGATAGGTGATGTGTACACGCTTTGAAACATGGCAATTCATACTGCTGCTCTGTTCCCAAGACTTTTAAGCATAGCTAATCCTAATGCTGCTCTTAACGACGTTGAGCTAAGGATTGATTACGTGACCGTGACGTCACAGCCACGTGCTCTTGCTTGGTAAACATAGCCACGTGCTTTTTTGACAGCTGTCTTCTTGACGAACCCTAACCTCACTTTGGAGGACAATAGAGCGTCGCTAACCTCACTGCTGCCATCTTTACGGCGGTAAACCTCAAGGCTGCCACCTTATGCATGTTATAGCGGGGAATTTAAAATCCAACAACAGAACATTGCTAACCTCACTCTTGCCATCTTTACGGCGGTAAACCTCAAGGCTGCCACCTTATGCATGTTATAGCGTAGAATTTAAAATCCAACAACAGAACATTGCTAACCTCACTCTTGCCATCTTGAAAAGTTCAGTGTTCCAAACACTAGTTCGAAAAACGTAACTCATCGCACCTCAGGGATTTTATTAGGTAAGACGTAACCCCTAGGTTCCATTCTTTGTTCTGAACATAAAACCATTTACCAATAAAGATTAATTTTCTACACTTAACAAAGTACAAGCGTTCTTGCTGATAGCGATCGATGAGGTTGTTGCTCCTTTAGCCCTTTAGCCCTTTAGCCCATTAGCCCATTAGCCCTTCTGCCCATTAGCCCTTTAGCCCAAGAGCCCTTTTGTCCATTAGCCCTTCAGCCAATTAGCCCTACAAGGAATGTGCGGTAAGGAGGAGGAAGAGTCCTTTCATCCTTTTTGCCCTTCTGGTAAATTGTAACCCCTGGGTTCCATACCCTATCACGATTTTTTTTTCGGCTTAGCATTTTGCATTGTAGCCCTCGCCTGCATAAGCTACATGCTTGTAATCTATGCTAACAGATTGAAACAATATGTTTCCGAACCGATATTTCATGTTACATATTTATGTAATAACTTGTTCAACAGCTAGGGACTTAAATGTAAGCAGAGTATTTCTTATAGCACTAGCGTTCTGTTTAATTGTACTTCCCGCATAAGCTACATGCTTGTAACCCATGCCAACAGATTGACTGATATTTCATGTTACATGTTTATGCGATAACTTGTTCGACTGATTTTCACACAAGACGAATGATGGAAGGTAAATGATTTGAAGTTATACTTTGGCTATATCGTTTACCGAGCGAGTTAGCTGCGCAGTGTGGGTACTGTGTTTTTTTATTTTTTACACTAGGCAAATCATTGAAGTTGTAGTTTTGCAATATTGCTTACTGAGCGAGTTAGCTACGCGATATGTGCACAGTGTGTTTCCATAGTTTTTGATTTTACACTAAGCAAATCATCAAAATTGTACTTTTGCTCTGAACACATCAAACAATGTTCTGATCGTATGTTGAGGTTAACAACATCGATTACAGTGTTCGATTCTAGTCTTGTTATGTTTCATTCTGATCTTCTTAGAACAAGGGTACCCCCTAACATGTTCTAAACACATGTTGTATTGAGTACAGTGTTCGATTCTAGTCTTGATCACTTATTTTGTGTTCTGAACACATCGATCAATGTTCTGATCACATGTTGTATCGAGTACAGTGTTCGATTCTAGTCATGATCACTTATTTTGTGTTCTGAACATATCAATCAATGTTCTGATCACATGTTGAAGTTAACAACATCGATTACAGTGTTCTATTCTAGTCTTGTTATGTTTCAATCTGATCTTCTTAGAACAAGGGTATCCCCTGACATATTCTAAACACATGATGTATTGAGTACAATGTTCGATTCTAGTCTTGATCACTTATTTTGTGTTCTGAACACATCAATCAATGTTCTGATCACATGTTGAAGTTAACAACATCGATTACAGTGTTCTATTCTAGTCTTGTTATGTTTCAATCTGATCTTCTTAGAACAAGGGTATCCCCTGACATATTCTAAACACATGATGTATTGAGTACAGTGTTCGATTCTAGTCTTGATCACTTATTTTGTTTTCTGAACGCTTCAATCAATGTTCTGATCACATGTCGTATCGAGTACAGCGTTTGATTCTACTCTTCTTATGTTTCGAAAGTCTAAACATGCACAATAATGTTATCGCTGCACACGCTTGCCTTCGCGATGCAGGTTTAAACTTGTTCGATATAAAGCTATGCATTGACATAAGAGGCGGAGGAGGAGGAGGATGTAGAGAAGGAGGAGGAGGAGAATGATAAGGATTTAACAGCCTATGTATAGTCGCCATTGTTTTAAGATGACAGCTGTTAAAAGAATTTTTCAAATTATCCGCCACCACATTTCAGCTAAAGAGGGCAGCAGGGTGCTCTGTTGATTAAGCACATAGAATTTCAAATTGCCCTCCACCGCATGCATAACAGCAGCTGTTATCTTGCGCAGTAGCCTCTAAGCTAGCTTTCTTCATAAGAGTAGCTGCCATCTTGTGCGAGCACCCCTAGGCTGTCTCATAAGGAGCTATGTATAGTCACCATTTTGTGTCCGCCATCTTGCGTAAGCATCCCTAGGACGTCTCAAGCCATGTTGTGTCTCATAAGAGCAGCCACCATCTTGTAGAAATACATAGCTGCCAATGCCAAAGGGCTTAAGTAGGAATCGAACCGTTGATCTCATCATTAGACTATGTTTTTTCTTGTACCTGATACTACGAACCTACGTAATAGTTGGAAGACGTTTGTCCGTTTTGCTCTACGATGCACCGTTTTCGAGATATTTAACATTTTGCATTTAAGCCTCCAAATTTAATGAATCAAACCAGCACGGTACGTTATACTCTCTACCATAGCTAGACCTGATCATGTTACGAAGACTCGCTTCAATACAAGCTAAAACAGAGCAAATGCCAAAGGGCCTAAGTAGGAACCGGACCGTGTAGGTCATCATTAGACTATGGTTTTCTTGTTCCTCATACTGCGAACCTGGGTATTAGGCAGAAAAAATTTGTCCGTTTTGCTCTACGGTGCACCGTTTTCGATATATTTAACATTTTGCATTTAAGCCCTAAATTTAATGAATCGAACTAGCACGACACGTTAGCCTCTAAGCTAGCTTTCTTCATAAGAGTAGCAACCATCTTGCGCAAGCACCCTTAAAGCGTCTCATAAGGAGTTGTGTATAGCCGCCATCTTGTGTCCGCCATCTTGCGCAAGCATCCTTAGGGCGTCTCAAGCCATCTTGTGCAAGGACCCTTAAGCCGTCCCATAAGAGCAGTCGCTATCTTGCGCAAGCATCCCTAGGGCATCTCATAAGGAGCCATGTATAACTGCCATCTTGCGCAAGCATCCCAAGGGCGTCTCATAAGAACCTGTATATAGCAGCCATCTTGCGTAAGCACCCTTAAGGAGTCATGTATAGCCGCCATCTTATGCAATTAGCGTCGAGAGAGGGCTGCTGTAGAATTTTTCTTTTTAAATTATCCACCACCACATTTCAAAGGTATCTAGCTAAAGATGGCAGCACTGCGGATGACAGGTGATGAATTTACATCTACTACGATAATGAGGGCAGGACGGTGCTCTCTGGATTAAAGATGGCGGATGACAGCTGTCAAAGAAGCACGTGGCTATGTTTACCAAACAAGAGCACGTGGAATTTGCCGCCACCACATTTCAAAGGTATCTAACTAAAGAGGGCAGCACTATGCTCTGTTGATTAAAGATGGCGGATGGTAGCTGTCAAAAAAGCACGTGAGTTTGTTTCCAAACAAGAGCACGTGGAATTTTTCAATTTGCCGCCACCACATTTCAAAGGTATCTAGCAAAAGATGGCAGCACGGTGCTCTCTTGATTAAAGATGGCGGATGATAGCTAACAGAACTTTTCAAATTGCCCGCTACTACGTGCTTAAGGTAGTAGCCATAAAGAGGGCAGCACGGTGTTCTGTGGATTAAAGATGGCGGATGACAGCTGATGAAATTGCCCGCATGATAGCAGAACAGTGCTCTGTTGATTAAAGATGGCGGATGACAGCTGTCAAGAAAGCACATGGCTTTGTTTCCAAACAAGAGCACGTGGAATTTGCCGCCACCACATTTCAAAGGTATCCAGCTAAAGAGGGCAGCACTGTGTTCTGTTGATTAAAGATGGCGGATGGTAGCTGTCAAAAAAGCGCGTGAGTTTGTTTCCAAACAAGAGCATGTAGAATTTGCCGCCACCACATAGAGGGCAGCACGGTGCTCAAAGATGGCTGCTGTCATGTGGAATTGCCAGCCACCACAGGTATCTAGCTAAAGAGGGCAGCACGGTGCTCAAAGATGGCTGCTGTCAAAAAGCATTTTTCAAATTATCCGCCACCACATTTCAAAGGTAAGTAGCTAAAGAGGGCAGCACTGTGCTCTAAAGATTAAAGATGGCGGATGACAGCTGAAAAAAGAAGCACGTAGATTTGTTTATCTCGAGCTAGTGAGGTTAAGTTGGTAGCACTAAGGTTTAGGCCCGCTAAGATGGCAGCACTGCGGATGACAGGTGACGAATTTGCAGCTACTGCGATAAAGAGGGCAGCACGGTGCTCTGTAGTTTAAAGATGGCGGATGACAGCTGTCAAAAAAGCACGTGGCTGTCAAAAAAGCACGTGGCTTTGTTTATCTCGCGCTTGTGAGGTTAAGTTGGTACTACTGAGGTTTAGGCCCGTCAAGATGGCAGTACTGAGGTTAGCGATGCGTTGTTGTCTGTCAAAAAGCACGTGGCTGTCAAAAAACACGTGGATTTGTTTACCTCGCGCTAGTTGGGTTAAGTTGGCACTACTGAGGTTTAGGCCTGTCAAGATGGCAGTACTGAGGTTAGCGATGCGTTGTTGTCGATGACAGCTGTCAAAAAGCGCGTGGCTTTGTTTACAAATTCAAATTTCCCGCGGGTGGTGGAGGAGACCTCTGGGAGGCCTCTGGCTGTGGTGGTGGTGGAGGAGGCCTCTGGGAGCCCGGTGGCGGTGGCGGCCGCCGAACTCTCCAATTATACTACTAATAAGAAAGAAGTGGTATCTCCTGCTTGGCTCTCAACCTGAAGACCACGGAACTCGCAGCTCAGTCTGACACTCTTTTCAGTTATTTGTGCGAGCCTCCTAACTTTCACCTTACCTGTCCGATGTTCCTTCGACAGCTCTTAACCTTTCTCGACACTGATGGTATTAGATATTAGCTTCAAACTTCGACGGGTCCCTCCTCTGATTGGTGTTGAGAGAGTAAGGTTGCCCAGTTGTTATCAGTCCTCATTTACGCATGCCTTTGATTGCCTGTAATAATCTGTCCCTGATCCTATAAGAGCTCTTTCGCCCTGGTGCTCTGACGTAAACATAAGTACATATTGGTTTCTTTCAATGACTTGATTGATACTGAATATCTGTTACTCACTGCCTGTGGATACCTTGTCTGGTAATCTAAACAACAAAGAGCGTCAGTGGGCTTTCAGGACCACATGAGCACGTGAACACCCAGTTTTAGTGCATATTCACGCGCGCACTAATCATTTAAACCTGCTTCCTTCCTTTCGACAATCGATCAAAAGCATTCAACTTTTATCGAAGCTCCGTTACACCGACAAAGACCACCTCTAATAGTGAGACCTCGAGGCAGGTTTCGATTAGTGGCAATATGGCGGTGCGTGATTTCGGGGTGATCGTGAATGCCAGTTTAATGTAATCGTTGTGATTAACGTATTTCGTGCCTGCTTTTGTGGCTGCTTCTCGTACTTTCCGATAGTGATGAGGAAGTATAGGAGTCCGGTTCTTTACTTTGGAAGTTTAATGTACTAAGTATACTAAGTATATTATTATTATTAGTGTCGTGTTAGAATGTAATGTACATATTTAATATTTTAGCATGGGTCGATCGTGTTGTGTACCTCTCTGTAAGTCAAATTATGACACTTCTTCTGGTATTTCTGCCCCACATTCCCGAAGGACACAATCTTACGAAAGAAATTGATTCGTCGCATTCATGGTGAAAATTTCACAGTAAATAATAAGATTGTTGTCTGCATCAAACATTTTGAGCCTAAGTTTGTTGTAAATGAATATATTTTTCCCGCTGAGAATGGTGAACTGATTCGCATCCGGAGGAAGAATCTTAAATTAGCTACCTGTTACCTATACAACCATATTTGACAATCTGCCTTCGTATAATACTATACGTTTGCATCGAAGGACCCTGAAGTGCGTAAACAGCAATTGCTACAGAGAGACGAAGAAACATTTAAACGTTGGTGTGAAGAGGACACGACAGAAGTGAAGAAGGGGACTGTGAGCCCATTTAGTGTGATTGTGAAAGATGATAGTATTCTATTCTTAAAAATTCAAGACCAAGATATTCCACAGTAGCGGTGAGTTTTATCGTGACGGGTGACCTGCAAGTGAAAGTTCGGTTTAAAAACATTCCTTTACCTGCAGAAAAATTGAGGTATATATTAGGATCTGAAGGGAAGTGTGACAGATGGTGCAACTCTGCTAAGTAATCTTCGTAATTATAAGGGCCCGGATGTGCAATGCTCCAATATATAGCCTACAAAATCTGTTCACGGCAAGTCGATTACAAATACAGTATATACATTTTATTTACATTATATGTATTATTTTATGCCAGCCCCGTGGTGTAGGGATAGCATGCCTGCCTCTTGCCCGGAGGCCCCGTGTTCGATTCCCGGCCAGGTCAGGGATTTTTACCTGGACCTGAGTGCTGGTTCGAGGTCCACTCAGCCTACGTGATTAGAATTGAGTTGCTATCTGACGGTGAGAGAGCGGCCCCGGTCTAGGAATCCAAGAATAACGGCCGAGAGGATTCATCGTGCTGACCGCACGACACTTCGTAATCTGCAGGCCTTCGGGCTGAGCAGCGGTCGCTTGGTAAGCCAAGGCCCTTCAAAGGCAGTAGTGCCATGGGGTTTGGTTTGGTTTTATATGTTATTATTTTGCGTTTTTATATTTTAAGAGCATTTTCTTGGAATTTGGAGAATTTTCCGGCCAAATTTTGGAGATTTTGTCCCGTTTGTTATGCTACCAAATTATTTTACGAAATTACGTCTGAAAGCCTCAGCCAGTAATACAAATATTAAAATAAAACAGTTCTGAATCATATTTATATTTTAAATTTCATAGAAATTAATTTCTCAAGGTTTCTTTATAATTTTTTAGTGTTCTTGTTGACTTCAATTTCACATATCGTCTTTTATTATTATTTCGAGTTACTTTCAAACTGCTTCTTTTTCAAACAATATGCTTTGTATTGTGTATTCTCTGTCTTCGAGCAGCCTTCAAATAAAAGACCCATATTACTGTATGTACTCTCATGTTCATAAAAAAAAACAGAACACCTTGAAAGACTAGGAAGTTCATATTCACAGTACATGTTCATTAGTATGTTCTGCAGAAACCATTAGCACTTCAGTCACCTGTTGGCCAGTAGGCACTGGGTCACCCATGAGCACTGTTAACTTGTTTCATGCGTGATGGCATCTACGCGTATAAGGCGCGAGTGGAGTCCTGAGGTGTAGCCATCCATGCTGCATGCATCTGGTTCCACAGTTTATCTTTGATGCTTGGAATTGGGTCACAGCGCTGCACCCGTCCTTTCACCATATCCCACACATGTTCGATTGGCGACAAGTCCGGTGATCAGGTGGGCCAGGGCAACAGCATGGCATCCTGTGACAACAAGAAGGCACGTGTTCATGCAGCAACATGTGGTCGCGCATTGTCCTGCTGAAATATGGCGTCTGGGGTGTCGTGCAAAAACGGTATGGCTACGGATCGTACGATGTCATTCACGTACGTCAAACTGGTCACAGTGCCCTGGACACGCACAAACTGTGATTTGTGGTAATACCCAGCAGCACTCCACATCGTAAGGCCTTGAGTTGGCGCTGTATGCCTTGTACGAATGCAGTTAATGTGATGCCTCTCCCCCTGTCTGCAGCGAATCAAAACGCGGCTATCATTTTCAAACAAACAGAACCTCGATTCTTCCGGAAACTCTATCTGCTGCTATTCCTGTCCCAGTGACGTCGATCCAGACACCATTGCAGCCTAGCATATTTATGCACATTAGTCAAAGGTAGGCGGAGAAGTTGACCACGCGCGGGTAACCCAGACCGTAATAAACGGGGACGGACTGTCACTCCTGACAGTATACGATGTGTTACACTGCTCCACTGTTGCGTCACAGCCGAGTAGGACGCAGATCTCTCCTGCAATGCCATTCGGATGAGGTGTCGATCTTCTGGGTGGTGCTACTAGACCCATCTCGTCGTGTTCTACGGCCTTCTGTGAACCATTTTGTCCACACCCATTGCAATGACGACACACTTCGTCCTACACGAGCATCAATTTCCCGGATGGAGGCATCACGTTCCCTCATGCCAATAATGCGCCCTCTTTCAAACTCACTTATTTGACGGTACGGTTCTCGCATACGTCTGCGAGGCATCCTGCACGTCTGCTCAGGTCACACTGGTCCATTACATTCGAGAGCCGCAGACACATTTTACCAGTCGGTGGTGGTGCGCCGGGATTTCAATGTGGACCTTTAACGTGAGGGCTGACATGGTTCCAGTGCTAATCATTTCTTCAGAACATACTAATGCACATGTCCTGTGAATATGAGCTTCCTGTTACTAGTCCTTCGAGATGGATTTTATAAGTGTACCGGGCGGTACACCTCCACGCCGCTTATTTAAAATTTGCGCCAGTTGAAACTCCTCTGCTGGAAGAAGTCTGAACTTTGTCGTATGTGTTAATTTTCAAGTTTCTCAAAAGATGTCACTACTTGGAAATTTTGTAGTTTCTGAACTGGGTCGTTTTCGACGTATTTTTGTTTCCCTATTGTAAGAAGTGTGAACTTTCTCTTCTAGAGGACACTACTGAAGATCAACAATAGTGCACCCTAGTGCGAAGTGAAAGAACTGGTTTTTTTGGAGAAATTTTTATTTCAAAAGTTTGTTTCTTGTTAAATTTCTTTCTGTTATTGTTTAAGTTGGCTGTATACCCCTTTCTTTCCCCTTGTTTTGTATTTAGCCAATCCCGAATTTTTAAAATTAATTTCTAACCAATCTGGTGTATCTTCTCCAAAGGGGATATGTTGCTGTACCCTAGCCAATAAAGTGATTGTGGGCGGGTGTTTTCCTTCCTGAAACGCCTCGAACTTTCCGCGAGAGTATATAAACTGCTGATTTTAGGGTCTCTGCGCCACTTCACTTCCATCTTTCAGTGTGTAAAGTACATAGCAGGGGGCGGGAAGCGCCTCTTTCTTCGGGCAGCAGTTCTACAACCAGGTAATGGCCGTTTAATAACTTCTTTTCTTGCTAGCTCAGCAGTTTAACTCTCGGGGCGGGTCCGAAGCGTTTCCACCATGTAACTTCCCTAAAATGTAAAGACACTTTGTATTTATTCTTTCTTTTAAACTACATATTGGGATAGAGAGTGCTTAACCCTCTCGAGCTCCCACTCATATTGTTTTGAGGTGAACTTATTTTTCTCAACCGATTCTTCCTTAATGTAATGTAAATTGTTCTTTTCTAAAGTCACCTCTGTAGTATGGGATTAGCCCTTGCATTAGCGGCCAAGAGCCAGATTAGGTTTTAAACAAATGTATTAGGAGTGCAGATCGCCTCCTCTCAAATTGTTATTTTGAGGTCATGTAATTAACCTTTTTCTCAATTAATACACCTCAGTAGGTTGGGTATTTTACCCCCGTGTCTATGTCCTTAGAGGACAACTTGTTGGTGGAGTTTGGTGTGGCCTTTGATAGGCTTAAAGTTGAGAGCGAGTGGCTCTTTCTTGAGAATTGAGTATGTATGCCTCGAGGAGGCTTTTCTGTGTAATTTAGAGCAAGTGCTCCTGGGCATGAATGGGGTTTTCTGCCCCTGTGTTGAATTCTGTACATTGCAAAATTGGGCTAGTTGCCCAAGAATTGTGAATTCAGGGCTCGAAGCCCAAATCCTGTAAATGCTGTAATTGTACTTTTGTTGCCTTGCTACTCCGTACCTGCCATTCTTGTTATTCCTGAATTTTGAAAAGAGAATATAACCTTGTTAAATTTTACCTTAACTTTAATTTCGTAGTTTGAGACCCATTCACACCCGCACCTTCTTTCACCTCTACCTACCACAAAAATACGGTAACAAGTGGTAGCAGAGCGTGGTTGAATGGGTCTCAATTTAGCCCCTTTTGATGGCTAAACATTGTTTTGTTCCGAACTCTAACAATTTTCTCTGTGCTGGAAATTTTTGATTTTTTCAAAATTGTTCTGTCATCATGCCCGGCCCTCGCGATGTTCTCCATCTTAACTATTTGCGCAAGGAGGAGTTGATCTATGAGTTAACTATTAGAAATGTGCAATCTGGAGGCACGGTTGCGATAGACACAAACAAGCTTAGAGAGTCCCTTGATTTGCCCATTTCCATCCCCACTTTGGGAGAGAAAGGAATTGACGACTCTCTTTCCACGATCATCGAGAATATTACTGGGCTAGCATCGGTAGTTAGTTTTTTTATGAAAATGATCCTTCTCCTAATCAAATTAAGCGTGTGCAAGCCAGGCTATATCATTTTTCAAATAGAGTTAACGATCTGTTGTCTCTGAAGTTGAATGACGTTCAGAGGAAGGAAGCTAGTTCGGTGCTTGAAAATATTTCTGAATTATCTAGTAAGGTCACTCTATTGTTAACTGGGGAAGTTCCTCCCAAAACTGATCAACCCGCTACGGTGAATGTAGGTAGCGAGGAAGAGCCTCCTAAGGGAGAAGCCAATAGGAAAACCGTTGGAGCTCAAACAACCTCTGCCCCATTGGACAACGAGTCTGAACGCCGTACGTCGTTGAATAATGTACGTTCTGAATTAATGTCCTTGCCACTTAAACCTTTACCGACTATGTCACCCGGGCTCAGCAGCTTGCCTCATCCATTGGCAATGTTGCTCAGAGGTATCTCTATATTTTCTGTTAATACCACCAGTGAGGTTATTTCTTTCTTAAGGTTTTTAGTTGAATTTCAGGATCATGCCCTTGTTTTTTGTCTTTCTCCATGTCAAATTTTGCAAATCATCTATCCTTATGCAATTGGTATTCTATCTGACAAAATAGTAAGAGCCATTGCCGAGCAATCATCTATTGAGGATTTCCACGCCCACTTGCTAGCTAACTTCATCCCGGCTAGGGCCAGGTCCTCCCTTATTCAGAAGTACTATTATCGTGTACAGCGTTTGGATGAAAACTTGGCCGACTTCATCCAAGATATTAAGTTTTATACTAGGGTGTTTGCTCTTCACTTCCCGGAGGATCAGATCGTACAAGCTATTGTGGAAGGCATTTCACCATCCTATAGGTCATATCTGTGTTTCGCGGCGTGTCCGCAAACCTTCTCTGAACTTGAAGCATTGGCCGTCTCAGCGGAAGGAGTTAGATACGCCGATTCCTTGCGTGTCGCGAAAGAACCCCCTCCTTCTTTTGGTAATCCTCGGCCTCCACCTCGCCGACCAGTCACACCTCGTAAATGCTATGCTTGCGGATCGCCCGACCATCTTCGGAACAAGTGCCCATTGCTCAAGTCTAGTGGGACAAGGAATGGAGCTGGTTCATCACAAGGCTGTTTTAAATGTGGGGCGTTCTCACATATCGCCAAGAATTGTCCCAATTCGAATAGCACCCCCTCCTGCTCAACGTCTGGTGCAACTTCCAACAACAATATAAAGTGACTAGTGGCTTCGGCTGAGTCGATTAATCCATCTTCCCGAGACTCAGCCCCTGGTAAACAGGTCGAAAATTCAGGGACAACTCAATCTTCAGAGTTATTTTTTGAATGCCCCAAAGAGTGTCATAGGATTGCGGCGGATACCCCCGCACCTGTTCCTTTTCTTAAAATTGAGTTAAATAATGAGCCTATAACTGCTCTATTAGATTCAGGCAGTGTTTTTTCTGTTATTTCGGATCAGTGGTATTCAAAGTTGAAATCTGTTTGTAAACTACCTGACTCTGGCTCATCTCCTGTCCAATATGTTTCGGCTAATTCATCTCCATTAGAAATTCTCGGTTCTGTAAATGTCAAAATTCGTATCTTTAAATTTACATGGAAAATTAAATTGTTTGTGCCTAAGCACTTGTCTTGCCCCATCATATTGGGAGCTGACTTTATTTCTCACACGGGTCTTGTGCTCGATCTTCAGAGTAGGTCGTGCACTTTCAAATTTGCTTCCAATTGTAAAATCCCCTTGTTAAAGTGTAATTCTGTATCATGTTCCTCTATTTCGCCTACCCAGGATGAGATGTTGTTAGACCTTAGACATCTACCTGAGGAGCAGGCTGATAGTATTCGGAAGTTGTGTCAGTCGTTTCCAGAGGTGTTCTCTGATACTCTTGGTGTTACTGACCTTATCGAATACACAATTGAGGTCACGGTTTCGATTCCTGTCCGTTTTCCACCTTATAGGCTATCTCCACCTAAAATGAAGGCTCTGAAAGAAATCATCGATCAGATGTTGAAGGATGGTATTATTAGGCCCTCTAAGTCGGCGTATTCTTCGCCTATTTTTCTAGTCCCGAAACCCCAAGGGGGCTTCCGGCCTATAATTGATTATAGGGCTCTCAATCGGAAGGTGGTGTTACAATCTGTGCCCCTTCCCGACCTTCATTCTTGTTTTTCATGGTTTCGTAAGGCCAAGTTCTTTACTATATTGGACCTGAATCAGGCCTACAATCAAATTCCCCTAGCGGAAGAGTCTAAACATCTTACAGCGTTTGCCACGGATTGGAATTTATACGAATACAACCGCGTGCCTTTCGGGCTCCCCACGGGAGCAGCTGTACTCACTAGGCTGCTAGATAGGGTCTTCTCCGACATCAAATTTGAGTACTTGTATCACTACTTGGATGATGTCGTCGTATTTTCGGAGACCTTTGAAGAACATCTAGATCATCTGCGAGAAGTTCTCAATCGCCTTTGTAAGGCTGGGTTAACTGTCAAGTTGTCCAAGGTTGCCTTTGCTAAACCCTCCATGCCATTCCTAGGGCATATTGTGTCACCTGATGGTGTGGCAGTCGATCATTCTAGAACACAGGCCATCCGTGATTTTAAGCCTCCCAAGGACATCAAAGGTATCGCCAGGTTCATTGGTATGGTGAATTTCTTCAGGAAGTTTATTCCTAACTTCGCTAACAGAGCGGCGCCCTTAAACCTTCTTCGCAGGAAAGGCATCAAATTCGAGTGGGGACCTTCTCAACAAGCCGCGTTTGAAGATCTTAAATTAGCGCTTTGTAATGCCTCTGTCCTTGCTATGCCTGATTTCTCAAAGAAATTCATCGTCCAAACCGACGCGTCGTCGTCGGCGGTAGCTGCAGTCCTTCTTCAAGAGACTGAACTAGGGAGGCGACCCATCGCCTATGCATCTAGGACTCTATCGGCTCAAGAAGCCAAGTATTCCATCTATGAGCTCGAAGGTTTGTCAGTCTTATTTGCCTTAGAAAAGTTCCGTCTCTATCTGGAACATGTCAAATTCGACCTGGAGACAGATAATCAGGCCTTAAGCTGGGTCTTAGGTAGGCCGCGTCGTACTGGCCGTATAGCCCGTTGGGCCATCCGTATTTCTGCCTTCCAATTCGATGTCAGGCATATCCGAGGTACCGAAAATGTTGTTGCTGATGGACTCAGCCGTATGTTTTCCAACGAGGTCGAGACCCATGATCCGGTCGATAGTTCTTCACCTCCCGAGTCCATGCTATCTGATGTTAATGCCATCTTAACAGATGCTCCCATGCTCTTTAGGGATATCGAGAAATACCAACGTGAAGATCCGACGCTGGCTCCGATAATGGAAACCCTTTATTCTGGGGAACATGTCGTCCCTTATGTACTGAGGAATGGTGTTTTATGTTGCCCTTCGAGGCATGACAAGATGATGAAAGTCGTTGTTCCAGCTGTGCTTGTACCTATGATCTTCAAGTACTATCATGAGACCCCATTGGGGGGGCATCTGGGAATCTTTAAAACTCGTGAAAAGATTCGGGAAAGGTTCATCTGGAAAGGTATGGACGGTGAAATCCGTGAACTAGTAAAGGCTTGTAAATCTTGTTTGCTTAGTAAACCAACCATGTCCACTAAGGTAGGCCTTTTGTCGTCGCATCAAGCGTCGCGCCCCATGGAACGCCTGTATATTGATTATGTAGGACCCTTCCCCCAATCAAAGGGAAATGCCAACAAGTTCATCTTTGTATGCGTAGATGGTTTCACAAGATTTTCCTGGTTATTTCCGACTAAGCTGGCAACCGCTCAGTCCACCATTACTTGCCTAAATTCTATTTTTGCTTCCTTTGGTCCGTGTCAATATATTGTATCTGATAATGCTAAGGCTTTCACATCTAATTTATTTCGTAAATGCTGCTTTGACCTGTCCATCTCTCATGTGACAACCTCTGCTTATTACCCTCAACCATCTCTGGCTGAATGGGTTAATCGTAACCTCAGGTCCGCGCTTATTGCCTATCATCATGAAGATCATTCTAGGTGGGACACGTCCCTGCATTGGTTAGCTTTTGCTTTGAATTCGGCGGTTCATGAATCTCATAAGTTTACTCCAGCTTCTTTGATGTTCAAGTTCGTTCCCAACACGCCGCTCTCTAACCTCTGGTCTCTGAGTGACATTCTACCCGAGACAATAGATCCGGATAACATTAAAGATCTTTGGAAGAAGGCTAAAGCCAATCTTAAAGTCTTTCATGAAAAGGTTAGGGAAAGATATGATCGTGGACGGAGACCCACCCATTTGAAGGTAGTTGACCAGGTGATGGTCAAGAATTTTGTTCCCGCGGGCAAGCTTGAGCCCAGATTTCATGGGCCGTGTGTCATTCTCGATTTCCTTACGCCGGTTACGTTGTTATTGAGCAATCCAGCCACCGAGAGGATATTTAGGGTTCACCTGTCGCAGGTGAAATCTGTATCATTTCTGTGCTAACTTGCCTCATATTATCTTGAAAGGAAGATGAAGGTTATATTTTTTTGAGTTTTCACTTTTAAGGCATTCTGCCCCTTCTATAATATTTTGTTTTATATCTAAGCATTTTTGTAAAACCTTCCCCGAACCGTTAAACTGCCATCCTGTCGTTGCCACGGCCATTACCACGCTCCCGTCTCCTGCTCCACTACACACAGTGGCTTGCATCTGAAATGAATTTCTGCACGCCGCTGGCCCCTCAACCTCTCCACAAAGCCTGTGCCCTCAAAAAATGATGATGGTCCAACAACATTCTGCCGCCGAGCTTTAATGTTTCAGTGCCCCCGCAGCAGCGCGGCGCCGTACCGTTCCTGAGGCAGGGTATGGGCCCGCCCTTCCCCAGAGAGGCCAACCTGTGTACGGCGAGCCGGAGCCCTCCTCCCGGCCAAGGCTGATGTGCGGCGCACAACCTGTAACTGGCCCGCGGCCTGCATGTTCACCGCGGGCGCGGCGTGCTTCAACACCACTACTCCTCTCATAGTGCGGGCGAGCGGTATCTCAGGGTACTTGAGGGGTCCGAGCGGCCTCCTCTGAACTCAAGCTGCGGTGGCTGCTCTGGCCGCCAAAATCATCATCGTTTAAAGTACATATCCAGATATATGGACATTCCAGTTCAACATTACTACCTTTTCTTGGATTTTACTGCAATACCTGGTGGACTTAGAAAATTTTTCCTCAACTTTAAAAACTAAAGTTTTCCTTCTGAATTCAACTTCTACAAACATAAAGACATTACTTCAGCAGTTACTACGAGAATTTTGAAACTGAATCAAACCAAATTTAGAAAATTTTATAAATGCTTCTGCAATTAATCTCCATATCAACATCATAACTTGGACCTTGTTTTCAAACAAAAGCTTATGTTCTTCTGTGTTACCCCCTTAGAGGAACTTTTGGGGGGGGGTCTGTACCGGGCGGTACACCTCCACGCCGCTTATTTAAAATTTGCGCCAGTTGAAACTCCTCTGCTGGAAGAAGTCTGAACTTTGTCGTATGTGTTAATTTTCAAGTTTCTCAAAAGATGTCACTACTTGGAAATTTTGTAGTTTCTGAACTGGGTCGTTTTCGACGCATTTTTGTTTCCCTATTGTAAGAAGTGTGAACTTTCTCTTCTAGAGGACACTACTGAAGATCAACAATAGTGCACCCTAGTGCGAAGTGAAAGAACTGTTTTTTTTGGAGAAATTTTTATTTCAAAACTTTGTTTCTTGTTAAATTTCTTTCTGTTATTGTTTAAGTTGGCTGTATACCCCTTTCTTTCCCCTTGTTTTGTATTTAGCCAATCCCGAATTTTTAAAATTAATTTCTAACCAATCTGGTGTATCTTCTCCAAAGGGGATATGTTGCTGTACCCTAGCCAATAAAGTGATTGTGGGCGGGTGTTTTCCTTCCTGAAACGCCTCGAACTTTCCGCGAGAGTATATAAACTGCTGATTTTAGGGTCTCTGCGCCACTTCACTTCCATCTTTCAGTGTGTAAAGTACATAGCAGGGGGCGGGAAGCGCCTCTTTCTTCGGGCAGCAGTTCTACAACCAGGTAATGGCCGTTTAATAACTTCTTTTCTAGCTAGCTCAGCAGTTTAACTCTCGGGGCGGGTCCGAAGCGTTTCCACCATGTAACTTCCCTAAAATGTAAAGACACTTTGTATTTATTCTTTCTTTTAAACTACATATTGGGATAGAGAGTGCTTAACCCTCTCGAGCTCCCACCCATATTGTTTTGAGGTGAACTTATTTTTCTCAACCGATTCTTCCTTAATGTAATGTAAATTATTCTTTTCTAAAGTCACCTCTGTAGTATGGGATTGGCCCTTGCATTAGCGGCCTAGAGCCAGATTAGGTTTTAAACAAATGTATTAGGAGTGCAGATCGCCTCCTCTCAAATTGTTATTTTGAGGTCATGTAATTAACCTTTTTCTCAATTAATACACCTCAGTAGGTTGGGTATTTTACCCCCGTGTCTATGTCCTTAGAGGACAACTTGTTGGTGGAGTTTGGTGTGGCCTTTGATAGGCTTAAAGTTGAGAGCGAGTGGCTCTTTCTTGAGAACTGAGTATGTATGCCTCGAGGAGGCTTTTCTGTGTAATTTAGAGCAAGTGCTCCTGGGCATGAATGGGGTTTTCTTCCCCTGTGTTGAATTCTGTATATTGCAAAATTGGGCTAGTTGCCCAAGAATTGTGAATTCAGGGCTCGAAGCCCAAATCCTGTAAATGCTGTAATTGTACTTTTGTTGCCTAGCTACTCCGTACCTGCCATTCTTGTTATTCCTGAATTTTGAAAAGAGAATATAACCTTGTAAAATTTTACCTTAACTTTAATTTCGTAGTTTGAGACCCATTCACACCCGCACCTTCTTTCACCTCTACCTACCACAAAAATACGGTAACAATAAGCATTAGTGTACTAGGGTACGTGAACGAATCGTATCCATAAAATTTCATTCTAATTGTTGTCCTAAATGGACGATAATGCTTTTACGCAAATTAAGAGTAAAATTAGCGGTAAAAATAAATACAATGTTTATCAGAGAAATGTATGCACACATACTTTCCTACATACATACATATCTTTATTACCCTCCCTAGTGTACACCGTCGGCTTACAGGTAATGAAGACAGAGCAAACAAAAACAAACAAAAAAATAGCCACATCTCTCTTAAAACTACTTAACTAAATTAACTACCTCTACATCTACTCAGTATCATCCCACACGCACGCGGATAGCCAGCACACATGCAGGAAGCCACCGCACTATAAACTACCCTAATCACCTACTCCTACCCACCACCTAAAAAAATTAGTAGACTGGTCGCTGAGTCAGCCCTGGTATGGAACACATGCCCACCAACCCGTTGACAGCAGCCACCAGTCTCGCCACGTGAGAACTGATATGATATCTCACCGACACTTACTGACACTCTGTTCCTTCCCTACCATGCGTGACAAGCCACCTTGGCGGAAACCAGACCCAACCCGTGGCCTACTACACTCTTCCGCTATGTACGTCACACCTACTCTGATCCATTGTCAGCGCACTACCTCCTTTTTCTTCACGTGCAGACATGCTTAAGTCTAACTTCCTTGGGATGGGTCAGGTACCCACCCCTCCCTCTTCCCTTGATACGTCACCCTATACTCTCTCGCAATATTCCCGCTAACTACATCTCAACTTATTAAACTTAAGACTTTAACATCCACTATCAATCATTTTACATTCCTCATCAACGCACCTAAAGCAATTTAACATTTTTTAAAAGATACTATTACATACTTTCACAGTTTCCATACTGCCAACATTTTCTCCTCAACCACAGTCTCACTTAATCTTCCTTAATTACTATTACATACCTTTCTTTATCCTCCCTCCTCACACAAATACACCTGAACAATCCAAATTTTTTCTCACACCTCATTTACACACAAACAAATAGTTTTCCATTCCAACTCCATTAGTTCACTCAGTCTTCTCACAAATTTTTACTAGCTTCCAACTAAGGTCATTTCAACCATCAACGATAAAAAACTATACACCAAATTCTTAAATTTACACTCCCCTCAGAGCCTGCCCAACCACCCCTTTTCTCAACTCCTACCTAATTTTATCAGGCTTTCCCTTCTTACAAACTCTTCTCATAAACACATCTACTCTCGTATTCCTCAAATCTTAAATCCACTACACCCTCCCATCCTACTACTCCTCGATCTACTTCCCAACAACTTGCCCCGGGCGGATCACCATTCCACAGGGCAAGGTACTCTCCCCCCTTCCCCTAACACTACAGCCCCATCTTCTGTTATAATGGTCACCATGATACCCTTCAGGCATCTGATCAGGGCGGATATCCATTCCTCTGAGCAGAATGCCTTCCCACCTTCCTCCCTCAGCATGAACCACTTTATCTGAACAACCCCTGTTATTCCCTCAGTTTCTTTATAAATCTAGCTCTAGCCACATTTAAGAATTTCGCTATATTCGTTCCTTTCTCCCACTCTCTACATAACCAAGATGCCATCTTATAGCTTTTCCCTACCTTATCCACCTCCTTCTTACTCAGTAGTTTAATCTTTTTCTCCTCCAAAGCTCAGCATTGATTGAAAATATGCAGGTCCGCCCACCTCTCTCCATATAACACACATATATCCTTATTCTCACTTCGTACCCATCCCCTGTTTCTCGGAACTCCCAATATCCACCAATACAAACCTCTCTTAACCCTTCTGCCCTCAAACTCAGTTTTCGGGTTTAATACTTCCACCAATTTATTTAATACTGATAAAGACACGCTCTCTCTCTCTCTCTACATTCCCTTATTAAACTCTGTCTTTCAATATCTAGTAGTCTTCTCTTTATCCTTTCCTATATCCATTTATTCCTACCTCCCCAAACACCTCCATGTACCCCCATTCCAATCTGTTGTAACTATTTTGCACTTACTCACCCAGTAACCTTCATTCGTCATACCTTTCTGAAAACTAAACGTTTCTTGTACAAATAACCCACCCTTCCCTTCCTCCAATCTAATCAAATCCTTGAACACCCTCTTAGCTATTTCAAAATCCATCGATTCTTTACAGACTAATCTGGCACCGACATTGGCTGTACAGTTCGGGAGGTCCATCATGATCTTACAAAATTTCGCCACCACCTGGTTTAGTTCACCCCCTGCCCTCTTCCATCCCCCATACTTCCACCCCAAATAGCATTTTGCCCATTACCAGTGATTTAAACAATATCGGGGACAGCTTACACCCTTGTCTCACCCCGCTCATCGATTCAAAACATTTACTCATCCTTTCATCCTGCAATTTAATCATCACAAACACCTCCCCATAAATTGTTTCTATTGCCCCCCTCATTTTCTTCGACATTACAACCTCCTTTAATCTCATAAGTACCGCCTCCCTACTGAACGTATCGAAGGGTTTTTCTAAGTCAATCGCTACTACATATAATTTACTCCCAGCTTTCCTCACATACAGTACTTTGTAATCAAAGTGTCCAGAATCCAAACATTATCGACTGTGTTTCTTCCTTTCCTAAATCCATTTTGTTACTCATATATCCTACCATACTGTTCCGCCCAATTTGTTATCCTACTCGCCAAAACCCCTGTGTACACTTTTGACAACGCGTCTAGGAGTGTAATTCTTCTATAGGTGTTAGGATCGCTACAAGCCCCTTTATTTTTATAAATAGGGCATAATAACCCCTTCCTCCATTCCATCGGAAATTTGCCCGTTTCCAGCAACCTATTAAAATATTGCACAATTCCCCTCAACATCGATTCATTTGCCCCAACCTCCTTCCACACACCATTGGAAATACCGTTCACATCTCCTGTAGCCTTGGATCTAGCATTTTTAATACTCTTATTTCCTCCTGCATTGTTATCTCCTCATCCAATATTGTAATTTCTACTTCCAATTCCCTTCCTATATATGACTTGTCTATTTCTCTACCCAAATTCCCTTCCCCTTGTAAAAGCCTTTTAAAATGGCTAACCCACTCGTTTTCTCCTACTTTAACCCCCTTCCCCACCGGTTTCTTCCTTGTAAACTTGTTTATAGACTCCCATATACTCTCAAATTTCTTCTCTCTACAATATTTATATTTTCAGCTTCCGCCTCCTTCCATCCTCCTTTCTTCTCATTCAATACCTCCTTATATTCCCTTCTTCTTCTTCTTCCTCTTCTTAGCGTTTAGGCCATCTGTGCACCACGGTGCTTGTGTTCTAGCTGTGTTTTTGTCGTCGTCTGCCCCTTTTAGCGTACTGGATTGTATTCTTAGTGGCCTCTTGAGCCTTCCTGTTGGCCCAGTATTCCTTCATTTTATCGCTGAATTCTTTCCTGCGCTCCTCTGACCAATTCCCGGCTCCTTTGTGGCTAGCTGATGTAAGGGATGTTAGAAAAGGTTTCGCTTTGACCATTAAACGGTATGCATTCCTGTCAGTTATGGTGGCTTGATTAATATTTAGCTCTGCAAGATCCTTGTCCACTTGCTTGGTCCAGGGGAATCCAGTAGTTTTGCCTTTGTTAGCAACCTTGAAGATCTTATGGGATAATCTATTAGGATCCATTCTGCGTAGGTGTCCATAGAAAGTGAGACGTTTCCTTCTGATGGGGTCTATGAGGTTTTCTTGATGCTGGTAGAGCTCATTGTTGGGTTTGTACCATCGCCTTCCATCTGGTAGGATCCTCGGCCATATTATTTGTCTAAGGAATTTCCGTTCTTCCACTTTCCAGGGCTCTCATTGGGGTCTTTTTAGTTAGGGATAGGCATTCTGCTGCGTAGAGGACTGATGGTCCGACTACTGCTTTAGAATGTCTCAGTTTTACATTCTTTAATAAATGCTTTGAGGCATACAGTTCTCTGCAGGCATGGTAGACCTTGTCTAATTTGATTTTCCTTTGTTCAAGAGCCATCGTTTCACTTAGGTCATCCGATATCCACTCTCCGAGGTACTTCACATTTTTAGCTCTCTTCATATGCTTTGGATCACTGACTCCCATTGTTGTAGGGGCATCTTTGATGTTGGTGATAAACTAGGTCCTTCCAATGTTGATCATGAGACCCGCTTTAGCTGCTATAGAGTGCAGTGTTTGAAGCTGCATAGTGGCTTCATGCATGTCGTTTGCTAATAAAGTAAGGTCATCAGCAAAAGCCAGGCATGGAATCCTCAGGTTGTCTCATGTAAACCCCATCCTTAATCCGGTGTTCACAGGTAATGACCGGGTCCATTCTCTTATGATCTTTTCCAGGACACAGTTAAATAATATGCATGACATACCCTCTCCTGTTTTGATTGTGAAGCTCTGTGATAATTGACCTCTAAACTTAACATTGGAAGTGGTGGTGTGCAGGGTGGCTTGCACCAACCTATTAATTTTTTCGTTTAGTCCCAGTTCTCTTAAGGTGTTGAAGAGTGTGATCCTATCCACGGAGTCGTATGCCTTCTGAAAGTCGACAAAGATAGCTACCCACTGTCGGCATCTTTTCTTGCTATATTGAAGGATGGTCTTCAGATTTTGTATCTGTTCAGAACAAGACCTTGCAGTTCTGAACCCTGCTTGATATTCTCCTAATTCTTTATCCAGTTGTCTTGTTATGTGCCGTTCCAGAATCTTGGAAAAGACTTTATATGATACTCAAAGGAGTGATATTCCTTCTAAATTTACAATATTCCTTCCTTTTCCTTGCACCCCTTCCTTCCTAAACTCCGCTAGGGTTCTCATTACAACCTCACGTTTTCTCCTGCAGTCTTCATCAAACCATCCATTCATTTTGTTATTTTTTCCCTCTACCCTTCTCCTAACTTTCTTCCCCATCCTCCATACAGGGAGTTCTATTAATTCTGGCACCCTATCCATATCATTCCCTTCTGCCGCCCTTTCAATTCCTACCCTTAATATATCTCCCTCCTCTTTCAAATCCCGTCTCAATTTTTCTTTCGCATTATCATCTCAGACATACTTCCATCCTCCATTCCTATATCTCTCCCTACTTTCCTCCAGCTTGCCCTTCTCATCAGCAACCAAAGTTCTCAATTTTATTTTGATAGGCATATGGTCTGTTAACCCACATTTTAACTTATTATTATTCTTAACGCTATCTCTGAGCTTATTCCTATTTCTTCCACTTGTTGTAGTATACGTCCAATCTCCCACACTATCCCCCTTCATCCACATACTTTAAATAAATAAATATTCTATAGCACATGACTCTAATAACCTTTCTCCATAACTATTTACACCATTATCCTTACTCTTTCTTTGCAGCCCCCCCACCTACTTTTACTTCTTTCCCGTAGCCCGGCACCCTATTGCTCACTCCCGTCTTTCAGTCCCCCAATAAAATCACCCCATCTTCTACATACAGCCCTTTAATTGTGTTTATTTCTTCAATCAGTTCGTCAAAGAAATGTTTATTTGCATAAAATGAATCGCTCGGATGGTTATAAAGCAGGGCCAGACAAATTGCTTCCCATGCCTCCTTCCCCATTTTTACTCTCAGTCATACTACCCCCTATACCCTACTATGTAACATCTCCACCCTTTCAGCTACCTCATTTCTTATTAGAACTACTAAGCCCCCTGGGTTTCTGCCCCTCTTCCTTATTTTTTTCCTTAACACGTTAACTACTCTATAACCGTTCCATGTAATTTCAACCCCTTTCCCTAGCCACGTCTCCACCAGAGCAATTATCAAAAAATCTTTCATTAAATCCACAATTTCCCTATTCCCTAACTTCCCCATCAACGCCTCAATATTCAGCATCCCTGTCACCATATCTAGTTATTTATTTCCTTCCCCTCCCTCTCTATGCTTCTGCGTTTTACCACGTCCCCCCTTACTTCTCGTAATTCTTCCTTGTGGCTCCTCCCCATCCCTCTCCCCTTCCCTTCCATTCTTCTCCCCCCCCCCATTCTTCCCCTTTTCCGTGCCAAGGCCTTTCTTCCCTCCCCATACCTCTTTTAAATTTAACTGTCTCCCCTTATTCAACGCCTGATTTCTCTCCAAGTTTCTTTCTACATTTCTCTTATTCGGGGAGGTTGAGTCAATGCCCTGATTCCTTTTCCCTCCCATCACGTCTTCTCTACCTAAACTCACTTCACTTCGGTCTAGTGTCCTGTTTGTTGAATCGCTCATTCCTGCGTTATTCTGCCTCACCAAGGTCTCTGTTATCTCCACCACCTGACCGCTGACACCATAGTTCCGTCTTCTCTCTTCCTTCTCCCCACTACTGTCACCCCGCTCTCGATTTCTGAAACTCATTTCCTCCTCACAGTTTTCCATCCTCATCAGTTCCTCCTGTGCCCACGATCGGGACCAATTTCTGCCTGAAGTCACCAGACATCTCCCCACTATATTGGCTCGCAATCCCTGCGCTCTAGCCCGCCACATATGCCGCTTAAATATCTCTAGCCGCATCCTGTCTTCTTTCTCTGTCTCAGCCTTCAAGTAAATGTTCGATCCTTTCAAATTTCCAGTATTCCTCAGAATTAATCGGCCATAAGTGTTGAAATTAATCTTATCTTCACCGGCCTATGTCCCTTGTTCCTTCCTACTCTACATATATCACCTGTATCCACTTCAGAGAAGTTTACCTTCATTTTATTCGAATCTATGTCCACCAATTTCAATACTAACTCCATTTTTGATTCTGTTCCTTTCTCTGGTACACCATACACAAACATATTTTTTCTTGCTGACTCGTTCCTCGCTAGCCTTATTTCCCTCTTCATTGCTGTCAACTCCTCTTCCAGTACCAACACCTTCTTTTTCATGCTTCCTACCTCATCTTCTATCTCCGCTAACTTGTCATTTACCCCTCATTCGTTTTCTTTTATAAAAAATTTTAAGTCCTTCGTCTCCTTCATTTGTGTTGCCCGGTGTTCGTGCATCATTTCCTTTATTTCTTCTCCTTTGTTCGCTTCCTTCACCACTCTCTTGATCTCTTCAGGTTCCTCCCAACGGAATGGTCCTCCTACCACCAGCAAAGTCGCAATAACGGTCGTACACAACATAATATCCAACAGCCCATTATAACCACTAATTTCTCTCCCTCTCTCTGCTCCACCTTTCTCCCAACACCACCTTGCACCATGTCATCTTCCAATTCTTATCCTGTATTGCTGTAGCGTTACTCCCATCTTGCAACCTCAGCTCACTCACACGTCCGCACTTCCCGCTGTTTCGCTCGTGGCTGACATACTTTGCTACATTACGACTATGAACTTTACTACGTCTTTGCTCACTTAACTTCTTTGCTTTGATTTGCTTGATGTTACTTAGTGATGCGAGTTGTTGACTTATGCCCAGAACTCATTAATTAATACAATTACTTCAACAAAAATCATTCTTGTGCTATTTACGATGTACTTTTCACCTCCATTTTCCCCTTTGAACTGCTCGTGCTGCACAAAGGTATTGAGAATTCACTTCCGTTCGCCCTGGACCTCGGGAAGGAAATGCCACAGAAGAGTGTCGTGTCTACAGTGAAAAATTCGCCGTAGTTACGTACGTGTATTTCTCTAGTAACAATTGTATTTATCAATTTACCGCTGTCGATTTGCGTGAAAGCAATTATTTTCCTCCATTTATGACAAAATATACAATACAATTTCGTGGATACGATTTGTTCACATAACCAGTGTACTATGTAAGTTTGTGTCTATCCCAGGGGTTTCCAACTTGAAAGGGCCCGAGGGCCATATTGGAAACCTTAGCCCTGATTACACTTTAATAATAGGACAGTTCTGTACAATTCCGCAAATTGAATAGAGGTGCATAGTTCAATTGAAATGAAGGTTTAATAAATGTAATTGCTTAAAACGCTATTTTACAATAGCAGTAACAGCAGAAGAGCACCGAACAATGATTGTTCATTTGAATTAATATTTGGCAAACGACAAACAGGAAAATAGTAGGCCTACTCAAAGACAAACTGAAATTAAAAATGTAGTCAAAACAAACTTAAAGAAGGACACTTCAGTGGGAGTATTGTGAAGGGAATAGTGATAAGATTCCAGCAGGTGTACTTCCCTGACAATTTCGTCCAGTACTACCAACAAGAGAAGAACGAAGAGTTGTAACCGCTTATTACACCAATGGGAATTGAAGTATTTCTTGGTATTCATTGCATGATACGTTCCATAAAATGCCCACACTGAGGTTGGCATAGAGTTCAAGAATTGGTATGGACCCCAGAGGCATTCCATAATGGTAAAAAATGAAATGGCGTATGGCTTTTAGTGCCGGGAGTGTCCGAGGTTATGTTCGGCTCGCCAGGTGCGTCGTGATGAGGATGAAATGGTGATGAAGACGACACATACACCAGCGAGATTAGCCAGTGACCAGAGACCAGCACGCTAATCATTTAGCCATGGAGCCGGTTAAGGCCTGAGTCTGATGACACACGGAGTCGCCCGCTGCTTGTCACATACACAAAGCGGATTTTGCCGACCGTAACAAAACACACGAACGAGTGCGACGTTAGATGAGGCAAGACAAACTACAATTTTCCAACCACAACACAGAAAAGAACATGGCTGCGACGAGTGACGTAATAATGTATGAATTGATACTTACTAATGATGCCGCGGAAATTCAGCTGAATGTATGTAATCAATCTATGGCGCGAGAGCGCGCACAAAATCTTCAAAACGCTCGCTGCACCGCCAGCAAACGGCAGGCAGTCGGCGAGCTCCGCTCTGTCGGTTTCATCCCATCTGATACAATAGACACATGCGCCGACTCGACAAAAATCGCTCCGTGTGTCATCAGCCTAACACTGGCTTTTGTCACGGCTGATTTTCGCTGAAGTTCGGATTTTAATTTTCTGATATCAAAAATAATCGATTCAGACCGTGTGAATACTTGAAAAGAAGGAATAACATTAAGAAAGAATTAGTTCTGACTTGCGTCCACAAATTTACAAGGTAATAAATTTTGAACGGGCTATGAAATATATTTTGTAAATTCTCTTCATATTTCTTACATACATACATGCATACATTATCATTATAGACTGTAATGCCTTTCAGCGTTCAGTCTGCAAGCCTCTGTGAATTTACTAAACGTCGCCACAATCCTCTGTTTGCAACTAATTCATTCATTCATTCATTCATTCATTCATTCATTCATTCATTCATTCATTCATTCATTCATTCATTCATTTATTTCAATTAATTCCAACGAGCCTGCAGGCTCATACATAGGAATTGTACAGGACATTACATACTGGCGGGCACTTACACATCAAAATATAGTTTGTGTATATAAGATAATTAGTAAACGGTTGAACATATAAACACATACAATATATAAAATATGTATGATGTGGTCTCATTTAGTTCTATATCTCTTATGTTTAAATCGTTAGAAACTGAGTCTATCCATCGTCGTTTTGGTCTCCCTCTACTTTTCTTACCCTCCATAACAGGGTCCATTATTCTCCTAGGTAACCTATCCTCCTCCATTCGCCTCACATGACCTCACCACCGAAGCCGGTTTATGCGTACAGCTTCATCCATCGAGCTCATTCCTAAATTAGCCTTTATCTCCTCATTCCGAGTACCCTCTGCCATTGCTCCCACCTCTTTGTGCCAGCAATCATTCTCGCTACTTTAATGTCCGTTACTTCTAACTTATGAATAAGATACCCCGAATCCACCCAGCTTTCGCTCCCGTAAAGCAAAGTTGGTCTAAAAACAGACCTATGCAAAGATGGTTTCGTCTGGGAGCTGACTTCCTTCTTACAGAATACTGTTGATCGCAACTGCGAGCTCACTGCATTAGCTTTACGACACCTTGATTCAATCTCACTATATTACCATCCTGGGAGAACACACAACCTAAATAACTGAAATCATCTACCTGTTCTAGCTTTGTATCACCAATCTGACATTCAATTCTGTTGAATTTCTTACCTACTGACATCAAAGTCTTCGAAAGTCTAATTTTCATACCATACTCATTGCACCTATTTTCAAGTTCCAAGATATTAGACAGCAGGCTTTCGGCACAATCTGCCATCAAGACCAAGTCGTCAGCATAGGCCAGACTGCTTACAACATTTTTCAACTAACTGCATTCCTCCCTGCCATTTTATACCTTTCAGCAGATGATCCATGTAAACTACGAACAGCAAAGGTGAAAGACTGCAGCCTTGTCTAACCCCTGTAAGTACCCTGAACCACGAACTCATTCTACCGTCAATTCTCACTGAAGCCCAATTGTCAACATAAATGCCTTTGATTGATTTTAATAATCTACCTTTAATTCCATAGTCCCCCAGTATGGCGAACATCTTTTCCCTCGGTATTCTCTACATAGATCTACGAAACATAAACACAACTGCCTATTCCTTTCTTAAAATATATATATTTATTAGGCCCTCGCGGGCCGTAAATTTAGAAACCCCTGGTCTAACCTATTATTTTCTGAAGGATTTTAAACATGAATTTTAAACATTTTATAATTACATTTTATTAAATTTTAGTTCATTTAATAAAGTCATTTTTAACATGTTTAATATTCTTTATGTCATCAAGATCCGGACCTTAGTAATTGTAATAGAGTACTTATTTTGGTGAACTTTCTGTATAAAAAAGGATTTGCTTTAGATTGTGAAAAAGAAAAATTGATACACAATAAAATTAAGTCTGCAGTACAAGAGTTGGTACTTAGTTTTACTGAAGCAAGTGAGATATTCTTCTGAGTTGCTAATATGGACCGCAACGTTTCATTATTCTCTTCTTGTGCCTGATGACTGTGTTATTTTGAAAGGAATGTACAACATTACATGCCTGATGACCTTGTTATTTTAAGGGCATGTAGAACATTATGTGTCTGATGTCCTTGTTGTTGTTAAGGGCATGTGAAACGTGACAAGTCTGATGATCCTGTCGTTTTTGAGGGAAGGTAGAACATTAAATGTCTCATAAGATTGTTGTTTTTGTGGGAAGGTACAACATGACATGTCTCATAACATTGTTGTTTTTGAGGGAAGGTACAACATGACATGTCTCATAACATTGTTGTTTTTGAGGGAAGGTACAACATGACATGTCTCATAACATTGTTGTTTTTGAGGGAAGGTACAACATTATATGTCTCATAACATTGTTGTTTTTGAGGGAAGGTACAACATGACGTGTCATAACATTGTTGTTTTTGAGAGAAGGTACAACATGACATGTCTGATAACATTGTTGTTTTTGAGGGAACGTACAACATGACATGTCTCATAACATTGTTGTTTTTGAGGGAAGGTAGAACATTATATGTCTCATAACATTGTTGTTTTGAGGGAAGGTAGAACATTATATGTCTCATAACATTGGTGTTTTTGAGGGAAGGGAGAACATTATATGTCTCATAACATTGTTGTTTTTGAGGGAAGGTAGAACATTATGTCTCACAACATTGTTGTTTTTGAGGGAAGGTACAACATTATATGTCTCATAACATTGTTGTTTTTGAGGGAAGGTAGAACATTATATGTCTCATAAAATTGTTGTTCTTAGGGAAGGTACAACATTATATGTCTCATAAAATTGTTGTTTTTGAAGGAAGGTACAACATTTTATGTCACATAACATTGTTGTTTTTGAGGGAAGGTACAAAATGACATGTCTCATAACATTGTTGTTTTTGAGGGAAGGTACAACATGACATGTCTCATAACATTGTTGTTTTTGAGGGAAGGTAGAACATTATATGTCTCATAACATTGTTGTTTTTGAGGGAAGGTACAACATTATATGTCTCATAACATTGTTGTTTTTAGGGAAGGTACAACATTATATGTCTCATAACATTGTTGTTTTTGAAGGAAGGTACAACATTATATGTCTCATAACATTGTTGTTTTTGAGGGAAGGTACAACATGACATGTGTCATAACATTGTTGTTTTTGAGGGAAGGTACAACATGACATGTCTCATAACATTGTTGTTTTTGAGGGAAGGTAGAACATTATATGTCTCATAACATTGTTGTTTTTGAGGGAAGGTACAACATTATATGTCTCATAACATTGTTGTTTTGAGGGAAGGTAGAACATTATATGTCTCATAACATTGTTGTTTTTGAGGGACGGTAGAACATTATATGTCTCATAACATTGTTGTTTTTGAGGGAAGGTACAACATAACGTGTCATAACATTGTTGTTTTTGAGAGAAGGTACAACATGACATGTCTGATAACATTGTTGTTTTTGAGGGAACGTACAACATGACATGTCTCATAACATTGTTGTTTTGAGGGAAGGTAGAACATTATATGTCTCATAACATTGGTGTTTTTGAGAGAAGGTACAACATGACATGTCTGATAACATTGGTGTTTTTGAGGGAAGGTAGAACATTATATGTCTCATAACATTGTTGTTTTTGAGGGAAGGTAGAACATTATGTCTCACAACATTGTTGTTTTTGAGGGAAGGTACAACATTATATTTCTCATAACATTGTTGTTTTTGAGGGAAAGTAGAACATTATATGTCTCATAACATTGTTTTGCACACGTTTAAGTTGATTTGGAGATGGATCACTCACTTCAAAAAACTAACTACCGATGCTAGCTCAGTAGTATTGTCAGTGATAGTGGGGAGAGCCTCATCAATATCCTTCTCTCCCAAGGTTGGGATACAAATTGCTAACTCTAGTGACTCCTTCGGTTTGTTTGTGTCTACCGCAACCGTGCCTCCAGATTGAACATTTTTAATGGTTAATTCATAAATTAATTTCTCCTTAAGAAAATAGCCGGGATGGAGGACTTCGCGAGGGCCGGATATGATGACAGAAAAATTATAAATTTAAAAAATTGGAAAAGAAATTTCCAGCAACTGAGACAATTGTTAGAGTTTAAATTAAATGCAACGTTTAGCCGTCAAAAGGGGCTTATTGAGACCCATTCAACCACGCTCTGCTACCAATTGTTACGGGGTTACCCGTGGAAGGCAGAGGTGAAAGAAGGTGCGGGCTAGAATGGGTCTATCCACAATATGAAACTAAAAATTTAACCGAAGATTATATTTTCAATAGACAACAAGATTTAACAAATTTTCACTAGGTGAAATAACAATGAATGATCAGATACAAGGTGTAATTTTACAAACAAAAGTGTAGGGGTCTGTTCTGGGCTTCGAGCCCCAGTTTTACAATCCTTGAGCTACTAGCCCAATTTTGCCAAGGTACACATTTGTTCAAAGGGCAGAAAACTCCTTCATTCCAGGAGCCTTAACTCCAAAAACCACATCAGGCCTCCTAGAGGCACTTTTACCACATATAAAAGAGCTGACCCGCTCTCAAGTTTTCACCAGATGTTACACTAAATTGCCCTCAAGTCACAACTTCCACAAAATGAAACGGGGGTACCTTGTACCCAGCCTACTGGGCCTTAGTAGAAAAATAATAGGTTAAGTAAATGGCCCAAAATGCAAAAATTAATAGAGGCGTAAATTGGCACTCCTAAATACACATTTCAAAACCTAAGAGGCACTAGGCCGATGACACAGAGGCTATTCCCAAACTATGGAGGTGACTCGCATAAGAAAATTTTAAGACATCACAGAAGGGGGAAAAAACTAATTACAAAACGTAGTCACCTCAAACCAATGTGAAGGGGAGCTCGAGAGGGTAAATCACTCTCTATCCCCGAATTACAGTTCAAGATATATGGAGTTTTGCAAAACGA
Organism: Anabrus simplex; assembly: GCF_040414725.1. Lineage (NCBI taxonomy): Eukaryota > Metazoa > Arthropoda > Insecta > Orthoptera > Tettigoniidae > Anabrus > Anabrus simplex. Next base: position 117,046,422 of record NC_090279.1, on the reverse strand, counting down.
CGGAAAATTACATATTTGAAAGATAGGTTACATATTAAAGATTTCGGACCTTCCCCGCGGGTTAAACTGCTGAGCTAGCAGGAAATAAAGATGATAAACGGCCATTACCTTTCTGAAGAGCTGCTGTCCGAAGGAAGAGGCACAACCCGCCCCCTGCTACACGTCCACACACTAAGTTAGATGTTGATGAAGTGGCGAAGAGCCGTGAAAATCAGCAGTTTTTAAACCCTCGGGGAAAGTTCGAGACCTTTCATGAATAATTAAGACACACCCACAGGCTTTTATTGGCTACATTACACAGTTACACACAACATCGAAGAAGAAACCAGTGATTGTTGGAAATTAATTACAGGAATTCTTGATTGGCTAAGTTCAAAACAGGCGGGAAAAAAGGATTAATATTGCCAACCCACAAATGAAAGAACGAAATTTAGTAATGACAAAACTTACGAGTACCAAATTTCTTCAAGAAAGTTCCTTCACTTCGCACCAGGGTGCATGATCATAGCTTTTAGTAGAGACATCTATAAGAGAATGTCCACACTTCTTGATCAATAGAAAACAAAACAAGTTGAAATCCACACAGTATTGCCAACTTCGTAATCACAAATTTTACTGTAGTGACATCTTCTGAGAAACTTATGAGTTGATCCAGTTTTTAAAGTTCAGAGTTTCTCCTGTAGAGGAGGATTTATTGGCGCAAGACTTAAAACTGCGGTTAGGGGTGTACCGCCAGGTAAAATTATTATTATTATTATTATTATTATTATTATTATTATTATTATTATTATTATTATTATTATTAATGTTCCGAGGTATATGTGGAACAGCAGAGGTGAAAGAAGGTGCGGGGGTGAACGGGCCCCAAAATACGAAATTAACGTTAAGATAAAATTTAACAAGGTTATATTTTCTTTTCAAAATCAAGAAATAACAAGCATGGCAGGTACAGAGTAGCAAGGCAACAAGGTACACTTACAGTATTTACAGGATTTGGGCTTCGAGCCCCGAACTCACAATTCTTGAGCAATTAGCCCAGTTTAACCCCAAAACAAGTTTCAACAGAGGGGCAGAAAACCCCATTCATGCCCAGGAGCACTTGCTCCAAATTACACAATAAAGCCTCCTTGAGGCGCGCAGAAAACAAAATTTTCAAGAAAGAGCAACTCGCTCTCAAAATTTAAGCCTGTCAAAGGCCACACCAAATACCACCTTCAAGCTGTCCTCTAAGGACATAAACACAGGGGTAAAATACCCAACCTACTGAGGCCTATTAAGTGAGAAAAGGTTAATTACATGGCCTCTAAAATACCAATTTGAGAGGAGGCGATCTGCACTCCTAATACATTTTGTTTAAAACCTAATCTGGCCCTAGGCCGCTAATGCAAGGGCTAATCCCATACTAAAGAGGTGACTTATAGAAGGAAACAATGTACATTACGTTAAGGAAGAAAGGTTGTGAAAGTAAGTTCACCTCAATGCAATATGAGTGGGAGCTCGAGAGGGTTAAGCACTCTCTATCCCAATATGTAGTTAAAACAGAAGGAATTGACACCGAGTGTCTTTACATTATTAAAGGAAAGTTACATGGAAAAGGCTTCGGACCTGCCCCGAGAGTTAAACTGCTGAGCTAGCAAGAAAAGAAGTTATTAAAAGGCCATTACCTTGTGGTTGAACTGCTGCCCGAAGAAAGAGGCGCTTCCCGCCCCCTGCTACGTACTTTACACACTGAAAGATGTTACTGAAGTGGCCCGGAGACCCGAAAATCAGCAGTTTATATACTCTCGCGGAAAGTTCGAGGCGTATTAGGAATGAGAACACCCTCCCACAAAAACTTTATTGGCTAGGGTTAAGCAACATATCCCCTTTGGAGAAGATACACCTGATTGGTCATAAATTAATTAAAGAAATTCGGGATTGGCTAAATTCAAAACAAGGGGAAAGAAAGGGTTATACAGCCAACTTAAACAATAACAGAAAGAAATTTAACAAGGAACAAACTTTTGAAATAAAAATTTCTCCAAAAAACAGTTCTTTCACTTCGCACTAGGGTGCACCATTGTAGTTCTTCAGTAGTGTCCTCTGGAAGAGAATGTTCACACTTCTTACTACAGGCAAAACAAAAATACATCGAAAACGACCCAGTTCAGAAACTTCAAAATTTCCAAGTAGTGACATCTTCTGAGAAACTTGAAAATTAACACCTTAGATAAAGTTCAGACTTCCTCCAGTAGGGGAGTTTCAACTGGCGCAAGGTTTGAATTAGCGACGCGGAGGTGTACCGCCCGGTACAGACCTCCCCCCCAAAAGTCCCTCCAAGGGGTAACACAGAAGAACATAAGGTCCAAGCTATGATGTTGATACGGAAGTTAATTGCAGAAGTATTTACCAACAAATTTTCTTAAAATAATTGCATTCAGTTTCAAAATCCTTGTAGTAACTGTTGAAGTAATGTCTTGTTGTTTGTAGATGTTGAATTCAGAAGGAAAATTTTAGTTTTTAAAGTTGAGGTAAAATTTTCTAAGTCCACCAGATTTGGCAGTAAAATCCAAAAAAAAAAAAGGTAGTAATGTTGAACTGGAATGTCCATATAGCTGGATATGTACTTTAAACGTTGATAAATTTGACGGCCAGACCAGCCGCTGCTGCTTGAGTTCAGAGGAGGCCGCTCGGATCCCTCAATTACCCTGAGATACCGCTCGCCCGCACTATGAGAGGAGTAGTGGAGTTGAAGCACGCCGCGCCCGCGGCGAACATGCAGGTCGCGGGCCAGTTACAGGTTGTGCGCCGCACATCAGCCTTGGCCGGGAGGAGGACTCCGGCTCGCCGTACACAGGTTGGGCTCACTGGAGAAGGGCGGGCCCGTACCCTGCCTCGGGAGCGGTACGGCGCCGGGCTGCTGCGGGGCCACTGAAACATTAAAGCTCGGCGGCAGAATTTTGTTGGACCATCATCTTTTTTTTTTGAGGGCACAGACTTGTGGAGAGGTTGAGGGGCCAGCGGCGTGAAGATATTCTTGGCATATATAAGCCACTGTGTGTTATGTTAGCAGGAGACTGGAGCGTGGTAATGGCCATGGTAAGGACAGGATGGCAGTTTAACTGATCGGGGGAGGTCTACAAAAATAATTACACACAAAGGAAACAGATTCCAAGGGAAGAAGACCTTAAAGGTGAAACCCCTCAAAAAAAATATAACCTTCCTATTTCTTTCAAAATTATATGAAGCAAGTTAACACAGAAATTACACCGGTTTCACCTGTGACAGGTGAACCCTAAATATCCTCTCGGTGGCTGGATTACTTAACAATAAGGTAACGGGAGTAAGGAAATCGAGAATGATACACGGCCCATGAAATCTGGGGGCAAGCTTGCCCGCGGGAACAAAATTCTTGACCATCACCTGGTCACCTACCTTCAAATGGGTGGGTCTCCGTCCACGATCATATCTTTCCCTAACCTTTTCATGAGACACTTTAGGGTTGGCTTTAGCCTTCTTTCAAAGATCTTTAATGTTATTTGGGTCTATTGTCTCAGGTAGAATGTCACTCAGAGACCAGAGGTTAGAGAGCGGCGTGTTGGGAACAAACTTGAACATCAGCGAAGCTGGCGTAAACTTATGAGATTCATGAACCGCCGAGTTCAAAGCAAAGGCTAACCAATGCAGGGACATGTCCCACCTAGAATGATCTTCATGATGATAGGCAATAAGCTCGGACCTGAGATTACGATTAACCCGTTCAGCCAGAGATGGTTGAGGGTAATAAGCAGAAGTTGTCACATGAGAGATGGACAGGTCAAAGCAGAATTTACGAAATAGATTAGATGTAAAAGCCTTAGCATTATCAGACACAATATATTGACACGGACCAAAAGAAGCAAAGATTGAATTTAGACAAGTAATGGTGGACTGAGCGGTAGCCAGCTTAGTCGGAAATAACCAGGAAAATCTTGTAAAACCATCTACACATACAAAGATGAACTTGTTGGCATTTCCCTTTGAATGGGGGAAGGGTCCTACATAATCAATATACAGGCGTTCCATTGGGCGCGAAGCCTGATGAGAAGACAAAAGGCCTACCTTGGTGGACATGGTGGGTTTACTGAGCAAACAGGATTTACAAGCCTTTACTAGTTCACGAATTTCACCGGCCATACCCTTCCAGATGAACCTTTCACGAATCTTTTCACGAGTTTTAAAGATGCCTAGATGCTCCCCTAATGGGGTCTCATGATAGTACTTGAAGATCATAGGTGCAAGAACAGCTGGAACGACAACTTTCATCATCTTATCATGCCTCGAAGGGCAACATAACACACCATTCCTCAGTATATAAGGGACAACATGTTCCCCAGAAGAAAGGGTTTCCATTATCGAAGCCAGCGTCGGATCTTCGCGTTCGTATTTCTCAATGTCCCTAAAGAGCATGGGAGCATCTGTTAAGATGGCATTAACCTCAGATAGTATGGACTCGGGAGGTGATGAACTAATGACCAGTTCATGGGTCTCGACGTCGTTGGAAAACATACGGCTGAGTCCGTCTGCAACAACATTTTCAGTACCTCTGATATGCCTAACATCAAATTGGAAGGCAGAAATTCGGATGGCCCAACGGGCTATACGACCAGTACAACGCGGCCTACCTAAGACCCAGCTTAAGGCTTGATTATCTGTCTCCAGGTCGAATTTGACATGTTCCAGATAGAGACGGAACTTTTCTAAGGCAAATAAGACTGCCAAACCCTCGAGCTCATAGATGGAATACTTGGCTTCTTGAACCGATAGAGTCCTAGATGCATAGGCGATGGGTCGCCTCCTCAGTTCAGTCTCTTGAAGAAGGACTGCAGCTACCGCCGACGACGACGCGTCGGTTTGAACGATGAATTTCGTTGAGAAATCCGGCATAGCAAGGACAGGGGCATTACAGAGAGCTAATTTAAGATCTTCAAAAGCGGCTTGTTGAGAAGGTCCCCACTCAAATTTGATGCCTTTCCTACGAAGAAGGTTCAAGGGCGTCGCTCTATTAGCGAAGTTAGGAATAAACTTCCAGAAGAAATTCACCATACCAATGAACCTGGCGATACCTTTGATGTCCTTGGGAGGTTTAAAATCACGGATGGCCTGTATTCTAGAATGATCGACTGCAACATTATCAGGTGACACAATATGCCCTAGGAATGACATGGAGGGCTTAGCAAAGGCAACCTTGGACAATTTGACAGTTAACCCGGCCTTACGAAGGCGGTTGAGAACTTCTCGAAGATGATCTAGATGTTCTTCGAAAGTCTCCGAAAATACGACGACATCATCAAGATAGTGATACAAGTACTCGAATTTGACGTCGGAGAAGACCCTATCTAGCAATCTAGTGAGTACAGCTGCTCCCGTGGGGAGCCCGAAAGGCACGCGGTTGTATTCATACAAATTCCAATCCGTGGCAAACGCTGTAAGGTGTTTAGACTCTTCGGCTAGGGGAATTTGATTGTAGGCCTGATTCAGGTCCAAGATAGTAAAGAATTTGGCCTTACGAAACCATGAAAAGCAAGAATGAAGGTCGGGAAGGGGCACAGATTGTAACACCACCTTCCGATTGAGAGCCCTATAATCAATGACAGGCCTGAAGCCCCCTTGGGGTTTCGGGACTAGAAAAATAGGTGAAGAATACGCCGACTTAGAAGGCCTAATAATACCATCCTTCAACATCTGATCGATGATTTCTTTCAGAGCCTTCATTTTAGGTGGAGATAGCCTATAAGGTGGAAAACGGACAGGAATCGAATCCGTGACCTCAATTTTGTATTCAATAAGGTCAGTAACACCAAGAGTATCAGAGAACACTTCTGGAAACGACTGACACAATTTACGAATACTATCAGCCTGCTCCTCAGGTAGATGTCTAAGGTCTAATAACATCTCATCCTGGGTCGGCGAAATAGAGGAACATGATACAGAATTACACTTTAACAAGGGGATTTTACAATTGGAAGCAAATTTGAATGTGCACGACTTACTCTGAAGATCGAACACAAGACCAGTGTGAAAAATGAAGTCAGCTCCCAATATAATGGGGCAAGACAAGTGCTTAGCCACAAACAATTTGATTTTCCATGTAAATTTAAAAATACGAATGTTGACATGTAAAGAACCTAGAATTTCTAATGGAGATGAATTAGCCGAAAAATATTGGATCGCAGACAAACAATAGTCAGGAAGCTTACAAACAGATTTCAATTTTGAATACCATTCAGCCGAAATAATAGAACAAACACTGCCTGAATCTAATAGAGCTGTTATAGGCTCATTATTTAACTCAATTTTGAGAAAAGGTACGGGTGCGGGGGTATCCGCCGCAATCCTAAGACATTCTTTGGGGCATTCAAAAGATGAATTTGAAGACTGAATTTTCCCTGAATTTACGACCTGTTTACCAGGGGCTGAGCCTCGGGAAGAGGGATTAGTCGACTCAGCCGAAGCCACTAGTCATTTTTTATTATTGGCATTGGTGGAATTTGCACCAGACGTTGAGCAGGAGGGGGTGCTATTCGAATTTGGGCAATTCTTGGCAATATGTGAGAAAGACCCACAATTAAAACAACCTTGTGATGAACCAGCTCCATTATTTGCCCTACTAGATTTGACCAATGGACATTTATTGCGAAGATGGTCAGGCGACCCGCAAGCATAACATTTACGGGGTGTAACTGGTCGGCGAGGTGGAGGCCGAGGATTACTAAAAGAAGGAGGGGGTTCTTTCGCTACACGCAAGGAATCGGCGTATCTAACTCCTTCCGCTGAGGCGGCCAATGCTTCAAGTTCAGAGAAGGTTTGCGGGCACGCCGCGAAGCACAAATATGACCTATAGGATGGTGAAATGCCTTCCACAATAGCCTGTACAATCTGATCTTCAGGGAAGTGAAGAGCAAACACCCTAGTATAGAATTTAATATCTTGGATGAAATCTGCCAAGTTTTCATCCAAGCGCTGTACACGATAATAGTACTTCTGAATAAGTGAGGACCTTGCCCTAGCCGGGATGAAGTTAGCTAGCAAGTGGGCGTGGAAGTCCTCAATAGATGATTGCTCGGCAATGGCTCTTACTATTTTGTCTGAGAGAATACCAATTGCATAGGGATAGATGATTTGCAAAATCTGACATGGGGAAAGAGAAAAAACAAGGGCATGATCCTGAAATTCAACTAAAAACCTTAAGAATGAAATAACTTCACTGGTAGTGTTAACAGAAAACTTAGAGATACCTCTGAGCAACATTGCTAATGGATGAGGCAAGCTGCTGAACCCAGGTGACATAGTAGGTAAAGGTTTAAGTGGCAAAGATGTTAATTCAGAACGTACATTATTCAACGAGGTACGGCGTTCAGACTCCTTGTCCAATGGGGCAGAGGTTGTTTGAGCTCCAACGGTTTTCCTATTGACTTCTCCCTTAGGAGGCTCTTCCTCGCTACTTACATTCACCGTGGTGGGTTGATCAGTTTTGGGAGGAACTTCCCCAGTTAACAATTGGGTAACCTTACTGGACAATTCAGAAAGATTTTCAAGAACCATACTAGCTTCCTTCCTCTGAACGTCATTCAACTTCAGAGACAACAGATCGTTAACTCTATTCGAAAAATGAAATAATCCGGTTTGCACACGTTTAATTTGATTAGGAGAAGGATCATTTTCTGCAAAAAAACTAACTACAGATGCTAGCTCAGTAGTATTGTCAGTGATCGTGGAAAGAGAGTCGTCAATTTCTTTCTCTCCCAAAGTAGGGATGGAAATGGGCAAATCACGGGACTCTCTAAACTTATTTGTGTCTACCGCAACCGTGCCTCCAGATTGCACATTTCTAATAGTTAATTCATAGATCAACTCCTCCTTGCGCAAATAGTTAAGATGGAGAACATCACGAGGGCCGGGCATGATGACAGAACAATTTTGAAGAAAAGAAAAATCAAAAATTCCAGCAACTGAGAAAATTGTTAGAGTTCGGATCAAAGCAATGTTTAGCCGTCAAAAGGGGCTAAATTGAGACCCATTCAACCACGCTCTGCTACCACTTGTTCCGAGGTATCTGTGGAACAGCAGAGGTGAAAGAAGGTGCGGGGGTGAACGGGCCCCAAAATACGAAATTAACGTTAAGATAAAATTTAACAAGGTTATATTTTCTTTTCAAAATCAAGAAATAACAAGCATGGCAGGTACAGAGTAGCAAGGCAACAAGGTACACTTACAGTATTTACAGGATTTGGGCTTCGAGCCCCGAACTCACAATTCTTGAGCAATTAGCCCAGTTTTACCCCAAAACAAATTTCAACAGAGGGGCAGAAAACCCCATTCATGCCCAGGAGCACTTGCTCCAAATTACACAGTAAAGCCTCCTTGAGGCGCGCAGAAAACAAAATTTTCAAGAAAGAGCAACTCGCTCTCAAAATTTAAGCCTGTCAAAGGCCACACCAAATTCCACCTTCAAGCTGTCCTCTAAGGACATAAACACATGGGTAAAATACCCAACCTACTGAGGCCTATTAAGTGAGAAAAGGTTAATTACATGGCCTCTAAAATACCAATTTGAGAGGAGGCGATCTGCACTCCTAATACATTTTGTTTAAAACCTAATCTGGCCCTAAGCCGCTAATGCAAGGGCTAATCCCATACTAAAGAGGTAACTTATAGAAGGAAACAATGTACATTACGTTAAGGAAGAAAGGTTGTGAAAATAAGTTCACCTCAATGCAATATGAGTGGGAGCTCGAGAGGGTTAAGCACTCTCTATCCCAATATGTAGTTAAAACAGAAGGAATTGACACCGAGTGTCTTTACATTATTAAAGGAAAGTTACATGGAAAAGGCTTTGGACCTGCCCCGAGAGTTAAACTGCTGAGCTAGCAAGAAAAGAAGTTATTAAAAGGCCATTACCTTGTGGTTGAACTGCTGCCCGAAGAAAGAGGCGCTTCCCGCCCCCTGCTACGTACTTTACACACTGAAAGATGTTACTGAAGTGGCCCGGAGACCCGAAAATCAGCAGTTTATATACTCTCGCGGAAAGTTCGAGGCGTATCAGGAATGAGAACACCCTCCCACAAAAACTTTATTGGCTAGGGTTAAGCAACATATCCCCTTTGGAGAAGATACGCCTGATTGGTCATAAATTAATTAAAGAAATTCGGGATTGGCTAAATTCAAAACAAGGGGAAAGAAAGGGTTATACAGCCAACTTAAACAATAACAGAAAGAAATTTAACAAGGAACAAACTTTTGAAATAAAAATTTCTCCAAAAAACAGTTCTTTCACTTCGCACTAGTGTGCACCATTGTAGTTCTTCAGTAGTGTCCTCTAGAAAAGAATGTTCACACTTCTTACTACAGGCAAAACAAAATACATCGAAAACGACCCAGTTCAGAAACTTCAAAATTTCCAAGTAGTGACATCTTCTGAGAAACTTGAAAATTAACACCTTAGATAAAGTTCAGACTTCCTCCAGTAGGGGAGTTTCAACTGGCGTAAGGTTTGAATTAACGACGTGGATGTGTACCGCCCGGTACAATTATTATTCTTATTACTATTATCAACATCATCATCACCATCATTATAGCTATCACAAGATGACGAGGCAACCTCTCATGAAGTACTATGTCCGAGAGACGAGCTCACCATGAAGGTGTTGCTGACCTAACCCTCGATACTCCTCGCAATTAAAAAGAAATTGTTACAGGTTCGATCCAAGCTCGGTCCGCTGGTTAGTCAGCCTCGTGTTGTTAGATTAATGTGCACGTTAAATAACTCTTGTTGGACAAACTTCCGACACCTCAACGTCTCCAAAAAGCATAAAGAAAGTTAATGAGACGTAAAATGTTAAGACGTACACCAAAACAAGAAGGAAAGGCCACAAATATCAAAAGATACAGCAGTGAACTTGACTCTGCTGCTAGATTTTCTGTTGTAAACAGTTTATTTGAATGTGGTGCTTTAACGAATAGAAAATGATGCGAATTGTGATAAATTAAAACATGTACGTTACTCAGAGTATCGGTATATCATTGTTCGTGTAGGGTAACAGAAAGCAGGACATATTCTTGAACGTGGCAAAGTGAAGTAGGCACTTAGTTGTTTTGTCAATTGCGGTTCATTTCTGCTGAAGATGAGTGTTGGATGGCTTTACCACTGAGCGATAAGCTGTGTTATCGGGCAGTACTTTGTTCCATCTCTGGAATTCCTGAGAGGAGCGATAAGGTGATATGGCAAGAACCACACAACGAGATGTGCAATAAATCAGAAGGTAGGAGAAAGTGGGGTGATCAGTACGGATGAGATTTTGCCAATTTGCCTATAGTATTTTATACCTGTGTACAGAAACGTACGCTTTTAAGATGTAAATCCATTAAGCCTCCTTTAGGTAGAATTGAGGAGTACGTTCAAATTTATAGGCCTATTTATTTATGTCTTGTGGCAAGTTGGTTTGTTGCTACGCTGTACAGAGTGTGGCATTCCTCACACGGTATATAGACTCGGGTCCAACAACTCTACACAGTACATTAACACAGGAAGAGAACGCACAAGAAAATGGCCTCCTGTATCAAACCGCCATCACAGAGAGACATAAGTGTATGCAGGCGTTGCCTACGAGATATACAAGGCCGGGAAGTGTGCGCTAGTTCTGAGCATAAAAACCGTCCACAACCAGGTTCGTAGTACCCCCCCCCCCCCCAGATGTCTCGACATCTTGCTATAGTTTTCATGTGCTGTAGTGTATTAACATATGGAGAAAAGTGTTTTTAATACGTTTACTTATAGATTTCACTTACCGTTAGTGTTCAAATGAACTCGAAGTAAATTTCATATACTCTATATAATATGGTATATCGTACTGTAAGTCCAATTCGTTAAAAAAAGGGAGAATAATTGGAGTTTTCAATCATTTCCAGCCGATCCAGTTTTAAAGGAGAAGTGGATAATTGCCACATCCGGACGGGGGTAAGGGGGGCAAATTAGGTTCGCTTTGGTCGCCTGGGACGTCATCCAGAGTCTGTAATTTACATTTTTAATATTGAGACTTCAGATTAAGGGTTACAGATTCATTAGATCACTTCACTGCTTCCGACTACCGCATCAAAAGACACCAATTAGGCCTATGTTGGCTTTTCGAATCGAAGAAAACTAGAATAACACTCCTCATTAAAGATCCCCCTGTGGGTGGGGGCGGTATAATAACACCCACGCTATCCACAGCCTATCGTAAGAGGCGACTAAAAGGGGCCCCAGAGGCTCTGAACTTTGCAGCGTGGGTTAGCGACCACGGGAACCTTAGCTGAATCCTGGCATTGCTTCCACTTACTTGTGCTAGGCTCCTCACTTTCATCTATCCTATCCGACTCCTCTTGGTCAACTCTTGTTTTCTTCAACCCCCACGGTATTAGGTTCCCCAGGCCTAGGGATCCTTTCATTTTAACGTGGCCCTTGTCTTCCTTTGGCCGATATCTTCACTTTTTGAAGTGTCGGATCCGTTCATTTTTTTCCCTCAGATTAGTGTTATATAGGACGGTTGCCCAGTTGTACTTCCCCTTAAAACAATAATCACCACCACCACCACCATCACCACCATCACCTCATTGAAGGAAACCTCCATTACGAAGCCATGAATTTGACATGCGTGGAGGAAACGTTAGGATCCCTTATCATAGATGAAATGGCTATCAAGCCCAGAGTACACTATGATCGTAATCATGATCAGCAACAGTTCTGGAAATAGGCCTACTTGATGGGACGCTCGAAGGTAAGCTAACTAATCAATTCGCGATTATTCTATTTTCTTTCAGATGTACTATTTTTAATAGGCCTAAAATATCTGGAAGTTTTTTTGCTATTGGTTTTACGTCGCACCGACACAGATAAGTCTTATGGCGACGATGGGATAGGAAAGGGCTAGGAGTATGAAGGAATCGGCCGTGGCCTTAATTAAGGTACAGCCACAGCATTTGCCTGGTGTGAAAATGGAAAACCACGGAAAACCATCTTCAGGGCTGCCGACAGTAGGATTCGAACCCACCATCTCCCCAATGCAAGCTCACAGCTGCGCGCTCCTAACCGCATCTTAGATGCTATTAATATTAAGAATGACACCATACCTTTTCAGAAAAACCTGTCACTCTGGAGTTGTCTTCCTTGGCCATGATATGTGGTTATCTCGTTCGAGTTGCGGAAGAAAATTCCAACTGTCAGTCATGCTTGGGACAAATATCCTCGGCCACTACTGACAGTCCATTGATGTGCCTCATTAGGATGAAAGATCGTGGAGTATTACGCTACCCCTCAAAAGAATTTGTTTACTTCCTGGAAAATATGTTGAATTTTACGCGTCATTCATTACGTTATCTGGGAAATACGAATTTAGTTTTAAAACTTCACGTTTTTTTTTGTTGTTCCAAAGTTCATTGAGGCATTCAAATGTGACGAGTGTGATCAGAGAGTTCTGACTGCAACTCTCATTACAAAACTTTTAAAACCAATACTCGACAATGAAGCTCATACAATTAATTACACATGCTCATGACTTGCAAAAGAACTTCATGACAAAGCCTTTAAGTTGGAAGATCTTAAAATTGTGAGTGATACGAGCAGTGGTCATGGTAAGTCATTTTTAATGTACCGTATTACTTTTATTAATTATCACACTTGACTTCGCCTAAAATAATTCCAAATACCACTTAAATTTGCCTTACTTTACATACAACCACTCGAAATCACATTTAGGTGGTCCTAACTTCATTATTTGTAGATTTTTACGTCTTTAGAAACCAACATGTACTATTAATTGAATGTATTTCGCGCGAGCAGCATAGCAAGATGTCGAGACCTCTAGCGGCCGTTCGTAAAACTACTTGCGACCCGCATTTCTATCGGTCCACTTCCCGGCCTTGTATATCTCGTAGGCAACGATGCAGGATATCAAATTATAAGACATTTTCCATGCCTATTTCACACTGTGGTCACTATTTTCGTGCCTATTTTGACTATTTAAATGCCTACATGCCTGCCTATTTAACTGTTTTAGTGTCTATAAATGCTGGCCCTACCTCAAACACTGTGGGTATTCAGTAGCACCCTGAGTATTTCACTCAACAGCGGTGTCCTGGACTACGTGTATTTAGTGAGCATCGTTAACAGACAGAAGTGTTTCCTAGAGGGGAAGTCAATAAAAGAACACCGAGCAAGAGAAATTAAACACACTCGTACTTACGTATATCGTCAGCCATTATGCAGAAAGAAAGGGCGGCCGGTTATCTACAGAAGGTCTGGAGGTTACCACGAGGATGTGAACTGAATGAATTGCGAAAAGTGGCTAAGAACTTCATGAATACCATCATCACCCCTCGATCTGTCTTAATGATTGATAGCGCTCCTCACCACAATGTTCAAGTTAACCTCGCATAAACTTCCTCATCCAAGAACCAGGTAAGTTTGACCGGCTTACGACCCGATAAATTTATGTTTCGACCAGAAAATATGAAAAATACTGTACATAGCAGAACTGTATTCTCTGATTGCAGTCATGACACCTGATTTTAAAACACACTGATGGTCTCAGTCTTTCTCCTCATTATCCAGAGGGAAGCGAGCTTTTAAGAAATAACGACGATCACCTGTGACAGGATTCCTTTTTTGGGTCTACAAAACTTCACTGAACCGGGCGAGTTGGCTGTGCGCGTAGAGGCGCGCGGCTGTGAGCTTGCATCCGGGAGATAGTAGGTTCGAATCCCACTATCGGCAGCCCTGAAGATGGTTTTCCGTGGTTTCCCATTTTCACACCAGGCAAATGCTGGGGCTGTACCTTAATTAAGGCCACGGCCGCTTCCTTCCAACTCCTAGGCCTTTCCTATCCCATCGTCGCCATAAGACCTATCTGTGTCGGTGCGACGTAAAGCCCCTAGCAAAAAAAAAAGAACGTCACTGAAGGACGTACTCATTCCTTTCCGTTACGTGTCTACCAATAAAAAAATATGTTCATTGTTGCTTCATTTCAGAGGCTAGGAACATCTTCAGCCAATATGATAATAATAACAACGATAGTAACTATAGTAACTATAGTTTGGGAGACGTCGAGGTTCCGAAATTCTGTCCTGTAGCAGTTCTTTTACAGTAAAACTACAGACACGAGACTGTTCAGCTCCACCGTCTGGTGGGACACGTGTTATGCGGTCCTGCTGCTATCAGCTGTCACATAGTACTGTGGCAACGCAGTGATTTTACGTAGTTGAATTACACGTGACAGTACATCTCCTATCTTCCTCCTCTTATTCCCTTCTCCAGCGCCTCTCGCCAGGGTGTGTTGGTACCTTCCCATCCTGTAAGTGTATTTAGAATATGGATCGAGATGATGCTTGCAGACTGAACTCTGAAACGCATTAAAGTTTATAATGAAGATGTTAATGATATAACCTTAACAACAACAGCAATTTATTGCAAGGTTCTGGGCATATAGTTAAAATTTGGATACATTTCACTTGATCCAAGAGATATCACTAGAAGAGGGTAAAATGAAGCATTGTCAGAGAAAGTAGCGAGACGAGAAAGTCCGTACCCCACAGAACCTGAATAAGAAAGGCGCCCTCTGGTTCGAGGAAGGAAAGAGAGAAGATATGACATCAGTGGGCAACAGTTGAAGAAATGTGGGCCCAGGAGAGTGGTGGACGTGTGCTCTCTGTTGCAAGGTGACTCGGCCATTCTATACCTTATCGACACTTCACCTTTATCTTATCGCCCGAATGCTGCTCGCAACTGGTGTGGAGACTTGACGTCAAAGCATCCTGCCCCACCCAAGACCAATAAAAAGGCCAAGATCCAGTATCTTGAGCACTTCGATAGTAAGACGTCTTCGAAAGTCCTTCGCAGCTAGTCATTGTCCGGTCTCCCTGTTGCTGGAAACCTCTGTCTGTGAGTTAACTTAACTCTACTAATATTACAAGCAACCACTCGAACGGAATCGATGATTATTTGGGCGTTAAGCAGCTTACAGATTATTACTAATATATAGGAGCGAATTATCTGAGCCTTTTCTTTCTTGAACATACGCAGAATGCTCTTAGTCGTATCTTATTCGACGTATTACAGAAATTGTACGTACAGATGCACTGATATTTGCTTCCCTGTACAATACAAACACCGTACAAGGCCCACCTCAAAAACACTGTGTACGCTGATGTAGATCGGAGACACATTTATGAAATGTTACTGTACTGCACTGTCCACTTGTGGGGAATAGCATATCTGAGTGGCCCGACAGCCATTTCGAGAGAAAATGGCGAAGCAGTATCACAGATGACGCGATAGTTTGTGACCTATTCACTGCCATCTTGGACAGTCTCATTTAATGGCAAATGACAGAAGTGGTTTTTATTTCTTCTCAAATTGTTGTACAAACTATGGCACGTAATTACTACTGTAGAGTGTTCAGGAGCACAATATTGTAACTTCGGTCTCCTGGTGAATACAACAGATCCGCACTTTGTAAGTAGCTGTGTGGAATTATCTCCGGTGAGTTCCCTGAGTAGTCGTGGTTCGAACCCACCGTGGTTGATACTCGGACAAGCACTTCGACCCTGCGGTACTCGCGCGCAGTTTTGTTACAGGAATACTCGCGTGCGATATGTAGCCCTTTATTTCCGTTTTGATTGAATACATTGTTACTTTTCTTATTATAATACGTTGAACTTCTATTCCAAGCTTCTTCTGAGATTTTGCAGACTGTTGATGCACAATTAGTTATACTATGTACTTGACTATCAGCATTACCACTTTGTTCGCTACCCGAAGTAGACTGGTCACCATTTTCACTAAACTCGTTATCAACTTCCTCAGTATCGGAGTGCAGAATTTGTTCCGTTATAAAACCTTCTTCACCATCCTCACTTTCATCCTGTGGAACTTCATCATCGTCACTGTTTTCGTCCGACCCGGTGTAGGGGGCAACGCGCTCGCCTGTCACCCGGCGGCTCCAGGTTCGATATCCCTGGCCTGGGGACTGGGTGTTTGTGTCGTCCTTAACGTTCCTTTCCTTGCATTCAACACTCTACACTTCCTCCATTCCAATTACACGCAGGTTCATACCACATGGTCCAAGTAGGGGCAAAAGATATCTGTAGGTCGACGCCCCGAACAAATATCACTTAAAAAATAAAAAAATAGAAACACTGTCGGATAATCTTCTTAAGGTTGGCAGCCATGCACTTGCCCGGGCTACAGACAGAGCCCACTCAACTAAGACGTGCAATCGCACACTAAATGGCCACAGGATTAACAGGAAGGACGGTACTACCCCTCCCCACTGCAACTATCACAGAAGAGAAAATGGCTGGGCTACGGGGGTAGCCCGCGCGAGTGTTGGAGGGTTATTGAAGATTTGACATTCCTGAAGTCTCATATATATTTACAACGCTCCAGCCTTGGTTCTTATCCCGGCCAGTGCATTCGGGTGTTATGAAGTGTAAAGCTGATGTACCAGTGTTGTCAGAGTGCCTGCGGTATTCGGTTTAAAGTTTTAATATCGGAATAATTCTAAGAGAACTCGTGCGACAGCATCAAGTCATCGCCTAATAAACTACTAACAAGTAGCGTAGCTCTGTCGACATGAGTAAACCTTAATTTGTGATTACGTCAAACAGCTACTGTGGCCTAGTCTTTAATATAATACACAAACAACTCCAGTGTTATTATGAATTGTCTCTTAGATCCTCAGTCGGAACGATCTTCCCCTTCAGAAGTAGCTTGTTCACAATCTCTGCCTGTTTGCGACAGGAATCTTTTTAAATCGGTCCATACGTTCACTCTGTTCGTACTCCCAAATGTGGAAGTTCTCATATGACGTGTTGTTATAATAATAATAATAATAATAATTGTACCGGGCGGTACACCTCCACTCCGTTAATTTAAAATGTGCGCCTGTTGGAACTCCTCTGCTGGAGGAGGGCTGAACTTTATCTACGCTGTTAATTCTTTACTTTCTCAAAAGATGTCACCATGTGGAAAAATTTGAGTTTTTGAACTGTGTCATTTTTGATGTGTTTTTGTTTCGCTTGAAGTAAGAAGTGTGAATTTTCTCTTCTAGAGGACATTACTGAAGATCTACAATAGTGCAACCTAGTGCGGAGTCAAAGAACTATTTTGTTGGAGAAAATTTAATTTCAAGAGTTTGTTCTTTGTTAAATTTCTTTCTGTCATTGTTTAAGTTGGCAATATTTACCCCTTTCTTCCCCTTGTTATGAATGTAACCAATCCCGAATTTCTTTAATTAATTTCTGACCAATCAGGGGTATCTTCCCCCAACTTGAATCTGTTGCGGGGTCCTATCCAATAAAAACGTTGTGGGCGGGTGTTTTCTTTCTCCTAACGCCTAGAACCTTCCACGAGAGGTTATAAACTGCTGATTTTTGGGTCTCCGCGCCACTTCTGTTCCATCTTTCAGTGTGTTAAGTACATAGCAGGGGGCGGGAAGCGCCTCTTTCTTCTCCAGCCGTTCAACACAAGGTAATGGCCGATTAATAACTTCTTTCTTTGCTAGCTCAGCAGTTTAACTTTCGGGGCGGGTTCTAAGCGTTCTACCATGTAACCTTTTCCTAAATGTAACTACTCTTTTATATATTCTCTTTTAAAGCTTCATATTGGGATAGAGAGTGCTAACCCTCTCGAGCTCCCACTCATATTGTTGTGAGGTGAACTTAGTTTTCTCAACCTATTCTTCGATAACGTAAAACAAAGTGTTCTCTTCTTAAGTCACCTCTTTAGTATGGGATTAGCCCTTGTGTTAACGGCCTAGTGCCAAGTAGGTCTTAATCAAAGTGTACTAGGAGTGCCAGTTTGCCTCCTCCCAAATTGTTATTTTAGAGGTCATTTTATTAACCTTCTTTTTCATTTAATAGACCTCAGTAGGTTGGGTATTTTACCCCTGTGTATATGTCCTTAGAGGACAGCTTGAAGGTGAAGTTTGGTGTGGCCTGTGATTGGCTTACACTTTGAGAGCAGATTGCGCTTTTGGAATTCAATTTTTGTATGCCTCGAGGAGGCTTTACTGTGTAATTTGGAGCAAGTGCTCCAGGGTTTGATTGGGGTCTTCTGCCCCTTGGTTAAAATTTTGTATATCGGAAAGTTGGGCTAGTTGCTCAAGAATTGTGAACTCAGGGCTCGAAGCCCAAATTCTGTAATCTCTGTAATTGTACATTTCAAATTGTGTTTCGGCTACTAAGTACCTGTTCTTTGTTATTACTTAATTTTGAAAAGAAAATATAACCTTGTTAAATTTTATAGTAACTTTGATTCCGTAGTTTGAGACTCATTCACGCCCGCACCTTCTTTCACCTCTACCTACCACCAAAACACGGTAACAAGTGGTAGCAGAGCGTGGTTGAATGGGTCTCAATTTAGCCCCTTTTGACGGCTACACATTGTTTTGATCCGAACTCTAACCATTTTCTCAGTTGCTGGAATTTTTTGACTTTTTCAAAATTGTTTTGTCATCATGCCAGGCCCTCGCGATGTTCCCCATCTTAATTATTTGCGCAAGGAGGAGTTGATATATGAATTGACTATTAGAAATGTACAATCTGGAGGCACGGTTGCAGTAGACACTAACAAGCTTAGAGAGTCCCTAGATTTGCCCATTTCCATCCCCAATTTGGGAGAGAAAGAAATTGATGACTCTCTTTCCACGATCGTCGAGAATATTACTGGGCTAGCTTCTGTAGTTAGTTTTTTTGATGAAAATGATCCGTCTCCTAATCAAATTAAGCGTGTGCAAGGCAGGCTATATCATTTTTCGAATAGGGTTAACGATCTGTTGTCTCTAAAACTGAATGACGTTCAGAGGAAGGAAGCTAGTACGCTCCTGGAAAATATTTCCGAATTATCTAGTAAGGTCACTTTATTGTTGACTGGGGAAGTTCCTCCCAAATCTGATCAACCCACCATTGTGAATGCAGGTAGTGAGGAAGCGCCTCCCAAGGGAGACGTTAATAGGATAACCGTTGCTGCTCAAACTATCTCTGCCCCATTGGACAACGAGCCTGAACGCCGTGCATCGTTGAGTAACATTCGTTCGGAATTAACTTCTTTGCCATTGAAACCTTTACCTACTATGTCACCCGGGTTTAGCAGCTTGCCTCATCCATTGGCAATGTTGCTCAGAGGGATCTCTAAGTTTTCCGTTAATACCACCAGTGATGTAAATTCTTTTTTAAGATTTCTAGTTGAATTTCAGGATCATGCCCTTGTGTTTTCTCTTTCTCCATGTCAAATTTTGCAGATTATCTATCCGTATGCTATTGGTATTCTTTCTGATAAAATCGTAAGAGCTATTGCCGAGCAATCATCTATTGAGGATTTCCATGCCCATTTGCTAGCTAACTTCATCCCTGCTAGGGCTAGGTCCTCCCTTATTCAGAAGTACTATTATCGGGTACAGCGCTTGGATGAAAACTTGGCTGATTTCATACAAGACATTAAGTTTTATACCAGGGTGTTTGCTCTTCACTTCCCTGAGGATCAAATTGTACAAGCTATTGTGGAAGGGATTTCACCACCCTACAGGTCATATTTGTGTTTCGCGGCGTGCCCGCAAACTTTTTCTGAACTTGAAGCATTGGCCGTCTCAGCGGAAGGAGTTAGATACGCCGATTCTTTGCGTGTCGCGAAAGAACCCCCTCCTTCGTTTAGTAATACTCGGCCTCCACCTCGCCGACCAGTCACACCCCGTAAATGTTATGCTTGTGGGTCGCCTGACCATCTGCGCAATAAGTGTCCATTCATCAAGTCTAGTAGGGCAAATAATGGAGCTGGTTCAGCACAAGGCTGTTTTAAATGTGGGGCTTTCTCACATATCGCCAAGAATTGCCCAAACTCGAATAGCACCCCCTCCTGCTCAACTTCTGGTGCAAATTCCACCTATGCCAATAATAAAAAGTGACTAGTGGCTTCGGCTGAGTCGACTAATCCATCTTCCCGAGACTCAGCCCCGGGTAAACAAGTTGTAAATTCAGGGAACGTGCAATTTTCAAATTCATCTTTTGAAGGTCCCAAAGAGTGTCTTAGGATTGCGGCGGATACCCCCGCACCTGTTCCTTTTCTTAAGATTGAGTTAAATAACGAGCCTATAACAGCTCTCTTAGATTCAGGCAGTGTTTGTTCGATTATTTCGGCTGAATGGTATTCTAAATTGAAAACGGTTTGTAAACTTCCTGACTATGTCTCTTCTCCCGTTCAATACGTTTCGGCTAATTCATCTCCATTAGAAATTCTAGGTTCCTTACTGGTCAAAATTCGTGTTTTTAAGTTTACATGGAAAGTTAAATTGTTTGTGGCCAAGCAATTGTCTAGCCCCATTATATTGGGAGCGGACTTTATTTCTCACACTGGTCTTGTGCTCGATCTCCAGTCTAGGTCGTGCACATTCAAATTTGCTTCTAATTGTAAAATACCACTATTAAAGTGTAATTCTGTGTCATGTTCTTCTATTTCGCCTACCCAGGATGAGATGTTGTTAGACCTTAGACATCTACCTGAGGAGCAGGCTAATAGTATTCGCAAACTGTGTCAGTCGTTTCCCGAGGTGTTCTCTGATACTCTTGGTGTTACTGACCTTATTGAATACAAAATTGAGGTCACGGATTCGATTCCTGTCCGTTTTCCACCTTATAGGCTATCTCCACCTAAAATGAAGGCTCTGAAAGAAATTATCGATCAGATGTTGAAGGATGGTATTATTAGGCCCTCTAAGTCGGCGTATTCATCGCCTATTTTTCTAGTCCCGAAACCCCAAGGAGGCTTCAGGCCTGTCATTGATTACAGGGCTCTCAATCGGAAGGTGGTGTTGCAATCTGTGCCCCTTCCTGACCTTCATTCTTGTTTTCCATGGTTTCGTAAGGCCAAGTTCTTCACCATCTTGGACTTGAATCAGGCCTATAATCAAATTCCCCTTGCCGAAGAGTCTAAACATCTTACAGCGTTTGCTACGGACTGGAATTTATACGAATACAACCGCGTGCCTTTCGGGCTCCCCACCGGAGCAGCTGTGCTCACTAGGCTACTAGATAGGGTCTTCTCCGACATCAAATTCGAGTACTTATATCACTACTTGGACGATGTCGTCGTATTTTCAGAAACTTTTGAAGAACATCTAGATCATCTGCGAGAAGTTCTCGATCGCCTTCGTAAGGCTGGGTTAACTGTTAAGTTGTCCAAGGTCGCCTTTGCTAAGCCCTCTATGTCATTCCTAGGGCATATTGTGTCACCTGATGGGGTAGCAGTCGATCATTCTAGAACACTGGCCATCCGTGATTTTAAACCTCCCAAGGACATTAAAGGTATCGCCAGGTTCATTGGTATGGTGAATTTCTTCAGAAAGTTCATTCCTAACTTTGCTAATAGAGCGGCGCCCTTAAACCTGCTTCGTAGGAAAGGCATCAAATTCGAGTGGGGACCTTCTCAACAAGCCGCTTTTGAAGATCTGAAATTAGCTCTCTGTAATGCCCCTGTCCTTGCTATGCCTGATTTCTCAAAGAAATTCATCGTCCAAACGGACGCGTCATCGTCAGCTGTAGCTGCAGTCCTTCTTCAAGAGACTGAACTAGGGAGGCGACCCATCGCCTATGCATCTAGGACTCTATCGGCTCAAGAAGCCAAGTATTCCATCTATGAGCTCGAAGGGTTGGCAGTCTTATTTGCCTTAGAAAAGTTCCGTCTCTATCTGGAACATGTCAAATTCGACCTGGAAACAGATAATCAAGCCCTAAGCTGGGTCTTAGGTACGCCGCGTCGTACTGGTCGTATAGCCCGTTGGGCCATCCGTATTTCTGCCTTCCAATTTGATGTCAGGCATATTAGAGGTACCGAAAATGTTGTTGCTGATGGACTCAGCCGTATGTTTTCAGACGACGTTGATAACCATGAACAGGTCGAC
Organism: Anabrus simplex; assembly: GCF_040414725.1. Lineage (NCBI taxonomy): Eukaryota > Metazoa > Arthropoda > Insecta > Orthoptera > Tettigoniidae > Anabrus > Anabrus simplex. The sequence goes on along the minus strand of NC_090279.1, from coordinate 117,024,478 downwards.
AGTTCATCACCTCCCGAGTCCATGCTATCTGGTGTTAATGCCATTTTAACAGATGCTCCCAAGCTTTTTAGGGATATTGAGAAATACCAACGTGAAGATCCGACGCTGGCTCCGATAATGGAAACCCTTTCTTCTGGGGAACATGTTGTCCCTTATGTTCTGAGGAATGGTGTTTTATGTTGCCCTTCGAGGCATGATAAGATGATGAAAGTTGTCGTTCCAGCTGTTCTTGTGCCTATGATCTTCAAGTATTATCATGAAACCCCATTAGGAGGGCATCTGGGTATCTTTAAAACTCGTGAAAAGATTCGTGAAATGTTCATCTGGAAAGGTATGGACGGTGAAATCCGTGAACTTGTAAAAGCTTGTAAATCTTGTTTGCTCAGTAAACCCACCATGTCCACCAAGGTAGGCCTTTTGTCTTCGCATCAAGCATCGCGCCCCATGGAACGCCTGTATATTGATTATATAGGACCATTCCCCCAGTCAAAGGGTAATGCCAACAAGTTCATCCTTGTGTGTGTAGATGGCTTTACTAGATTTTCCTGGTTATTTCCGACTAAGCTGGCTACCGCTCAGTCTACCATTACTTGCTTAAATTCTATTTTTGCTTCTTTGGTCCGTGCCAATATATTGTATCTGATAATGCTAAGGCTTTTACATCTAATTTATTTCGTAAATTCTGTTTTGACTTGTCCATCTCTCATGTAACTACTTCGGCGTATTACCCTCAACCATCTCTGGCTGAACGGGTTAATCGTAATCTCAGGTCCGCACTGATTGCCTATCATCATGATGATCATTCCAGGTGGGACACGTCCCTGCATTGGTTAGCTTTTGCTTTGAATTCGGCGGTTCATGAATCTCACAAGTTTACTCCAGCTTCTTTGATGTTCAAGTTTGTTCCCAACTCGCCGCTCTCTAACCTCTGGTCTCTGAGTGACATTCTACCCGAGACAATAGATCGGGATAACATTAAAGATCTTTGGAAGAAGGCTAAAGCCAATCTTAAAGTGTCTCATGAAAAGGTTAGGGAAAGGTATGATCGTGGACGGAGACCCACCCCTTTGAAGGTAGGTGACCAAGTTATGGTCAAGAATTTTGTTCCCGCGGGCAAGCTTGCCCCCAGATTTCATGGGCCTTGTATAATTCTCGATTTTCTCACGCCGGTTACATTGTTAGTAAGCAATCCAGCCACCGAGAGGATATTTAGGGTTCACCTGTCCCAGGTGAAACCGGTGTAAATTTTGTGTCAACTTGCTTCATATAATTTGAAAGGAATATGAAGGTTATATTTTTTTTTTTTTTGAGTTCAACTTTAAGGCTTTCTGCCCTTTCTATAATATTTTGGTCTTATATGTAATCCTCTTGTAAAACCTTCCCCGATCCGTTAAACTGCCATTCTGTCTTTGCCTCGGCCATTACCACGCTCCCGTCTCCTGCTTCAATACACACTGTGGCTTAATTTGAGTAAATGCCATGGATATCTGCACGCCGCTGACCCCTCGACCTCCTCACCAAGCCTGTGCCCTCAAAGAAACATGATGGTCCAACACAATTCTGCCGCCGAGTTTTTATGTTTCAGTGCCCCCGCAGCCGCGCAGCGCCGTGCAGCAACTGGGGAGGGGGATGGGCCCCCTCCTCTCCAGCGAGGACGACATGTGCACGGCGAGCCGGAGCTCTCCTCCCGGCCAAGGCTGATGTGCGGCGCACAACCTGCTACTTGCCCGCAGCCTGTATATGTTTACCGCGGGCGCGGCGTACTTCAACACCTCTGCTCCCCTCATAGTGCGGGCGAGCGGTATCTCAGGGTACTTGAGGGGTCCGAGCGGCCTCCTTTGGACGCAAGCTGCAACGGCCGGTCTGGCCATTCAACTTAGCCTACATCAACTACATGGACAGTCACTATAAGAGATGACTACACTTGGGAATTCAACAACAAATTTGGTGGACATTGCAAAATTTTTCATCACATTTTAAAAGATTATCTTCAGAAATTCGCCTTCTACAAACATAAAAACCTTACGTTACCAATTACAACAAAAATTTTGGAACTGAATTAAGAATTTCTCAAATACTTCTGCAATTTATTTTAATATCAACATCAAAACTTGGACTTTGTTTTCAAACTGACTTCATGTGAAATCCCTGGAGGAACTTTTGGGGGGGGGGGAGGTCTGTACCGGGCGGTACACCTCCACTCCGTTAATTTAAAATGTGCGCCTGTTGGAACTCCTCTGCTGGAGGAGGGCTGAACTTTATCTACGCTGTTAATTCTTTACTTTCTCAAAAGATGTCACCATGTGGAAAAATTTGAGTTTTTGAACTGTGTCATTTTTGATGTGTTTTTGTTTCGCTTGAAGTAAGAAGTGTGAATTTTCTCTTCTAGAGGACACTACTGAAGATCTACAATAGTGCAACCTAGTGCGGAGTCAAAGAACTATTTTGTTGGAGAAAATTTAATTTCAAGAGTTTGTTCTTTGTTAAATTTCTTTCTGTCATTGTTTAAGTTGGCAATATTTACCCCTTTCTTCCCCTTGTTATGAATGTAACCAATCCCGAATTTCTTTAATTAATTTCTGACCAATCAGGGGTATCTTCCCCCAACTTGAATCTGTTGCGGGGTCCTATCCAATAAAAACGTTGTGGGCGGGTGTTTTCTTTCTCCTAACGCCTAGAACCTTCCACGAGAGGTTATAAACTGCTGATTTTTGGGTCTCCGCGCCACTTCTGTTCCATCTTTCAGTGTGTTAAGTACATAGCAGGGGGCGGGAAGCGCCTCTTTCTTCTCCAGCCGTTCAACACAAGGTAATGGCCGATTAATAACTTCTTTCTTTGCTAGCTCAGCAGTTTAACTTTCGGGGCGGGTTCTAAGCGTTCTACCATGTAACCTTTTCCTAAATGTAACTACTCTTTTATATATTCTCTTTTAAAGCTTCATATTGGGATAGAGAGTGCTAACCCTCTCGAGCTCCCACTCATATTGTTGTGAGGTGAACTTAGTTTTCTCAACCTATTCTTCGATAACGTAAAACAAAGTGTTCTCTTCTTAAGTCACCTCTTTAGTATGGGATTAGCCCTTGTGTTAACGGCCTAGTGCCAAGTAGGTCTTAATCAAAGTGTACTAGGAGTGCCAGTTTGCCTCCTCCCAAATTGTTATTTTAGAGGTCATTTTATTAACCTTCTTTTTCATTTAATAGACCTCAGTAGGTTGGGTATTTTACCCCTGTGTATATGTCCTTAGAGGACAGCTTGAAGGTGAAGTTTGGTGTGGCCTGTGATTGGCTTACACTTTGAGAGCAGATTGCGCTTTTGGAATTCAATTTTTGTATGCCTCGAGGAGGCTTTACTGTGTAATTTGGAGCAAGTGCTCCAGGGTTTGATTGGGGTCTTCTGCCCCTTGGTTAAAATTTTGTATATCGGAAAGTTGGGCTAGTTGCTCAAGAATTGTGAACTCAGGGCTCGAAGCCCAAATTCTGTAATCTCTGTAATTGTACATTTCAAATTGTGTTTCGGCTACTAAGTACCTGTTCTTTGTTATTACTTAATTTTGAAAAGAAAATATAACCTTGTTAAATTTTATAGTAACTTTGATTCCGTAGTTTGAGACTCATTCACGCCCGCACCTTCTTTCACCTCTACCTACCACCAAAACACGGTAACAATAATAATAATAATAATAATAATAATAATAATAATAATAATAATAATAATAATAATAATAATAATAATAATAATCACTATGTTTACGTAAGGTAGCAGTCAACTGTAGTACTCGGCATAAAATAGTCCTAACATTCACAAACGCACCAATCAATACAAATGGATTATCTAATACTGAAACACTTCAGATGTGATATATGGTTCCGGGTTTGTCACAAAGATCTGTCCGAGGACACCCTTAGCTGTCCGTTTACTGATTGTAATAATGTTGTTCGCAGTAAAACGCGCTCAAAGCGGGATCTCAGGGGACCACAATTATTTTCCGAATTAGGCCAGTTTCCGCATTACATTTTTTGCCTTGAAACACCGATAATGACTACTGCTACACAAAACGCGATACAGTAGAGAGCTTATCAGTATCTGTTTGCGCATCAAGATTGATGTACTGTAGCGCACTAAGTTGTTAATTATTATTATTATACAGAGTATGACACACCATCACAACACTGGATACCCGCTCCTCTCTTCCACACAAAGAAACTTGTTACTTCTTCTTTCTAGAATGAAGTTCTGAACTGACTCCATTAGTTCAAGAAGAGTGTCACGGCAAAGTGCATTGCAGGGCCTGGTCGTGGATTCGAACCTGCTCGTCTCCTTTCGTCTGCTCCTCTTTCTTGGCCTTTCTCATTACTAGAAGTGTTGTGGCTCATTCGAAATAGTGATGTATCGAAAGACGTTCATCACTTCCAATAAAGTTCCTTGATCCGCAGAAAACGTTTCCTGCTTGACACAGGACGGATATTCCCGATACGTCTTCAAGCGATTCATTCGTTCCACACTGTGCTGGTCTTTCCCTCACAGAAACCCCTGAAGTCTGACAGTGAAGACATAGAAAGACAGGTGCGCTGATGGCAGGGTTGTCCATACACTGACACTGATCATATCCGCAGCAATGCATTAATATTGTACGTAGGGCTGCAACAGTTCGTAACATTTTCCGGACTGTACAAGCTCATTTTTAAAAATAATTCCATTATTCGTTTCCGTTTCCGCGTTAGGGAGGTTGTACATTATACAAGAGTAAAAACGCCGCAAGCGCTGCCAGGACCAAGTGGACAAGTTTCCGCTTTATTCAAGTTCCGCTTTGAGCAAATTTTACTGTACTTGGTTCCAGCACCAATCTCATCTTCTCTGAGAGGTTTGAATCGCCCAGTAATCCACGAGCTAGCTAGACTGAAACTTCTGTTAGATTCACTCGGTCTTTCTCATCAGTGTGGCTGTGATGCGTGGTCAGAGTAATGAAATGAAAGATCGTGTGCTTGCAGGTGTCTAACCTCAAGTGTCACCCTAAACTACACAACTATATAACGGCATGGCAGATACTCGGTAGCAGGCACTCGCTGTATGTTGGAGGAGAAAAGTACCGGTGACCTGCAGACATGGCTGTGTCCTGGCACAAAATGGACACGTTAAAACAAATATCACAAGTGAGAATGTGGCACCTCAGATTAGCTCTCAGTAAAAGAGTGTTTACTTCAATAATTGTCTTGTTACTTTATTTTTTTATTTATTGACTTCTTTTACATGGCGTGGCTCAGGCTATGAAGCCTGCTGTTATGCCAAACCATCTTATATGTGCTACATTGTACAAACTACAGAGTATTAAGATTTCTAATTACATATAATTAATTATAAAATTAAACTTAGCTAATAGTTATAAACAAAAGGTAAATGTCTGAGAGTCGCTTTTAAAAAAAACATTAGATACTAATTTCATAAGTCTATGTACCATTTATAACATATTTTTTTAAATACATTTCTACTATGTATGTCTCTAATTACAGCCAGAAGGGAATTTCAGGAGCGTATGGTTGCAGGTATGAATGAGTTGCCGTAACCGGTCGTGCGCTAAATTGGGAAGCTCAGCAGGGAAGAGTTTTCTGACCTTGTAGGTATACTGTTTGGGGATGACAAGTATTTAAGATCCATTCTCAGATAACTTGGTGTGTCTGTACGGAGAATGTTGTGAACAAGCGAAACAGAGTGAAGGTTTCTTCTCTCTGCCAAATATACCCACGACAGCTGTTCAAGACAAGGTGATAATGACAATACCTGGCATACTTAATACAAAACGGATGCATGTATTATAAGCCCGCTGAAGTTTAGCGTTAAGAGTGGTGTTTAGGTTGTTGTATATTACGTCACCATAATCGAAGATGGGTAGAATTAAGCTTTGAACAAGTAACTTTCTCGTATTTAGTGGAAGGACATCCCGTAAACGTTTAAGAGAGTGCAAAGAAAAGAATACTCGTTGGTATAATTTCGTCGTGTGCCCCGTCCAGTTTAAGTAATTATCAAAAATGAGGCCAAGGTTTTTTACAGTTTCGTTTATTTGTATTGGTGTTGCGTGAAATAGGGTGGGGGGAATGTTAACGCTTTTCAGTTTGGTATGATTATTTTTGGATCCTATTATGATTGCTTGCGATTTGAATGGATTGACTTTAAGAGAATTATTTTAGTCCAGTCTTTTATATTTTCCAGGTCATCCTTTAGTTTGTTACTGTCTAGCTGAATGTCTTTCGGGTTTGTATGTATATAAAGTTGAATGTCATCTGCGTAGAAATGGTATTTACACGTTTTTATATGTTCTGGCAGGTCATTTAAGTACAGTGAAAATAGCAGTGGCGCTAAAACACTGCCCTGAACTACGCCAACTTCAGTTTGTTGCCAGTGTGATACTTTCGTACCTGCTGACACGCACTGCTGCCACCCAATTAAATAAGAGTGCAGCCACGTCAGTGCGCTTGAAGAAAATTTTTGTGCTTGTAGCTTAGCTAATAATATTTCCCTGTCCACACAGTCAAATGCTTTACTTAGGTCTAAAAGTACAAGGATAGTCATTTGTCCGTTGTCCATGCCTGCTTGAATGTCATTTGTAACTTTTAGTAGTGCTGTGGTTGTGCTGTAGTTAAGTCTAAATCCTGACTGGTATTTGTCGAGCAAATTGTGTTTGTTAAGGTAATTTGTTATCTGCTTGTGAACGACCTTTTCTAATATTTTACTAAGACCAGGAAGTATGCAAATTGGTCGAAAGTCTTCGGGTTTTGTTGGATTACCGATTTTTTTATCGGTCGTATTATGGCACTTTTCCATATGTTGGGAAAGATTCCTGTCATGAGTGAGGTATTTATTATGTGTGTAATTGTTGGGGGAATAATTTCAGAGAGTCTTTTAATTAATGTCAAATTTATTCCGTCACATCCTGTAGCCTCTGACTTTATTTTATGAATTGGTTCTCTGGCGCCATTAAGAATTACATGTGAAAAATAAATTTCTTCTCCATCGTGTTTTCTTTTCGTATGTAGTCTGTCTATTGTTTCTCTTTTAGTTTGTTCGCTCTGTATGTGAATTTTGTGAGCAGAAATATTTTTTTAATTCGTCTAATGGCAAGTCAGTATTGTTTTCGTCGGTTTTACTTTTTGTCAAACCAATGTTCCGAAGAATTTTCCAAACATTGTCAGAATTGTTATTTTTTAAGATTTCATGTGTATGGCGTATCTTAGCATTCCTAATGGTCTGAGTTGTTATGTTACGCAATTTTTTGTACTTTTCTAAATTGTCTGTGGTTGGATTTTTGCTATAATATTTATAAGCTGCATTTCTTTCCTCCATTTTTGCCCGTATGTCTTGCGTCAGGCCAAGGTGATGGTTTTCGTTTCACTCGTTCTGTACGTATGGGGGCGTGTTTATCATACAGTCCTAAAAGTAGTTCGTTAAACAAGGTTATTTTGTCATTAATGTCATGTACGAGCTGTATGTTGTGCCGCGGTATTTTGAGTGCGTCCTCAATGAACGCCTCTTCGTTTAGGCTTTTGAAGTCTCGATAAGAAATTAATTTAGGCTCATATTTGGGGCATTTGAGTGAGTAAGTTGCGTAAATAAAGTCATGTTGAGAAAGTCCGAGAGCTGGCTGTTGTCCGTAAGTCTGCATTCTATCAGTATTGTTTGTAATAATTAAATCCAGTAGTGTATGGGAAGTAGCTGTGTGGTGTGTAGGATTTAGGGGGAGGATCGTCATATTGAGTGAGGTAAGCATGCTTTTGAGTCGTCTAGATTCAGCGGAGTCACACTTTATCATGTCAGAATTAAAGTCACCCGTTAAAATAACATGCTCATACCTGGGTAATAGGTCCTGTAGTGCTTTTTCCAGATCTTCGATATATCTCGTCTTCGGTGCGCGATACACAACACCCAGTAAACACTTAACGCTGCGAATTTGTAATTCAATAAATAGGAACTCACGTCGTGTTTTGCGTAATTCTTTGAATTTCATATATCCTTGCGCAGACATATCCCAACGCCTCCCCCACCTTTTCCTACTCTATCGTTTCTTATCAGCGTGTAACCCTCCATGTGTACTAGTGAAGAAGGGATAGTTGGTTTCAACCACGACTCAGATATTAATATGGCATGGAAGTTGTTGTTAGAGAATATGTCTGAGAATTCAGTGAAATGGGAAAGAAGGCTCTGTGTGTTCACGTGGCCCACCTGCAGAGAGCCTGGAGGTACAGGAGGAATGTCGCTGGGGCAGCCAGCAGTGGTTTGGGAAGGGGTGGTTATAGTTTGACCGGTCTGCGTTTGGGGACGGGAGGTTTGCAGGCTGTAATTAGAGACATTTGTTTCCTTTAACCTACGAAAAGCCAACTTGACGGTTACTAAATGCTAACTGAACTAGTTTCCTGGAATTTAGTTAAGCCTAATGTAAATTATAAGTTAAATTTAACAGATATTTCCAAATCTAGGTATTTTCCTATTGAATTACTGTTATCGCCTACTTTTAGCCTAGGCTCATGATTAACTAATGCTGTTTAGTTCTTGGCGATTTGTGACCCGAATGTGACGGCTTTGGACAATGGAGGTGTGTTGTATTTAAAAGGCTCTATAAAATAAACCCAAGCACCTCGCTGTCCCCAAATTAACCTGAGTCTCTCGGCGGGAAGGTGATCGGCTATATTTAAGTGTTGCTTCATGCAGCATGAGACGAGGAAGCCTTACAGACTAGCAAAAAATAAATTTCGCCTGTACCGAATCTCGGCAACTTCGATGCTAAATTGTGTGGCTTCCAGGCGGCAGATCTTGTCCGTTCTTGTATAAACGATATGCATTCAGAGTAGAACGAGCTTCGTCCTTCAGTGGCCCTGCTACACAGGAAGTCGCTGAACCCCTTGACCTCTTCTTATAACGTACAGTTTGTTATACTGAAGTAGCGCTGCTTTAAGGGCTCATTTGCTCACAGACTGTCTAAGTTGGCCCTTTCACCATCGCATTTGCTTATTATTATTATTATTATTATTATTATTATTATTATTATTATTATTATTATTATTATTATTATTATTATTATTATTATTATTATTATTATTATTATTATTATTATTATCATGTTTGAGTCTATACTGTTTTAAGAAACAGGACTGTGTTATCATTTTTTCTAAATAACATAATAATGGCGTCTGGCATCCGAAGACTCCTGGTGCAGATCTGACGAGTTGACGCCCTATGGGCGCCTGCGCATCTATGACGATGGAGCCCTACCTATGATGAATTCTACTGATGAAGACGGCACATACACACCCAACCCCCAATGAATCTTATCAGCCCCGAGCAGGCCGGAATCAAACCCGGTACTCCCTGGACCGGAGGCCAGCGCGCTAAACATTTAGCTATGGAACGGGACGTAATAATGTAGTATAATTTATAAATTGGAGAAAACCAATGGAACATGGTTCACTTCATTTTAATGTAACTGTTAAATATGTATTACCCAAAGATCAAAAGTATATTTCAAATTAAGAAATGGGATTATAAATGTGAGGAACCTGGCTCGTTATGAGAAGTTCTTTATGAACAAATACAGCAGTTCATGAAGTTTGCAAATTCACTGCCACAACCAAGACAAATGTTACCATGTAGCACTCAAATATTCTCCTTTTCCATATCGTACCTTTGTCATTGTCCGTCAAAATGAGCGTCCTGCTACAGGTTGTTTTGTAGATATGAAAAACAAATTATTTCAGCATGTCCCTTGCGTAGGCATCCGGAAACTGAACAATATCCAAAGGACCGTTGTGAGTGGCGAGGTACAGAGAAGTGTGTTCCCGTCAGCAGCGGTGATTGGGGATTAGAAGTGGGGGTGGGGAGTGACAATATCTAAAGGAACGTGATTGTAGCGGGTGATAGTTTACCAAATGTAAATTGGGAAGGCAATGCGAACGACAGGAAGCATGACCAACAAATGGCAAATAAGTATGGGAGGACATCTGATTCAGAAAGTGATGGAACCGACCAGAGGGAAAAATATCCTGGATGTGGTGCTGATAAAACCAGATGAGCGCTATAGGGAAACTGAAGTAATAGATGGTATTAGTGATCATGAAGCTGTTTTTGTCGTAGTTCAAAATAAATGTGATAGAAAGGAAGGTCTTAAAAGTAGGACTGTTAGGCAGTACCATATGGCTGATAAAGTAGGCATGAGGCAGTTTCTAAAAAGTAACTATGATCGGTGGAAAACGGTAAATCAAAATGTAGACAGACTCCGGGATGGGTATAAAGCAATTGTTGAGGAATGTGAAAATAGGTTTGTACCTTTAAAAGTGGTAAGGAATGGTAAAGATCCACTATATTATAACACAGAAGTAAAGAGACAAAGAAGGAGGTACAGGTTGGAATGAAATAGAGTTCGAAATGGCTGTGGAAGTAAGGAGAAATTGAAGGAACTTACTAGGAAATTGAATATAGCAAAGAAGTCAGCTAAGGATAACATGACCGGGAGAGTTGGAGATGCGGTCAGGGTGAAAGTGGGTTCGAATCCCAATGTCGGCAGCCCTGAAGATGCTTTTCCGTAGTTTCCCATTTTCACACCAGGCAAATGCTGGGGCTGTACCTTAATTAAGGTGACGGCCGCTCCTTTTAACTCCTAGGCCTTTCCTATCCCATCGTCGCCATAAGACCTATCTGTGTCGGTGCGACGTAAAGCAACTAGCAAAGAAAAAGGATAACATGATAGCAAGTATAATTGGCGCTCATACAAATTTTCGTGAAAAATGGAAGAGTATGTATAGGTATTTTAAGGCAGAAACAGGTTCCAAGAAGGATATTCCAGGAATCATTAATGAACAAGGGGGGTGTGTATGTGAAGATCTTCAAAAGGCAGAAGTATTCAGTCAGCAGTATGGAAAGATTGTTGGTTACAAGTATAATGTCCAGATAGAGGAGGTGACTAATGCTAAAGAAGTATTAAAATTTACCTATGACAACAATGACATTTACAGTAAGATACAAATTTGAAAACTAGAAAAACAGCTGGAATTGGTAAAGTTTCGGGGGATATACTAAAGATAGTGGGTTGGGATGTAGTACCATATCTAAAGTACTTACTTGATTATTGTTTGCATGAAGGTGCTATACCAAATGAATGGAGAGTTGCTACAGTAGCCCCTGTGTATGATGGAGAAGGTGATAGACATAAAGCTGAAAATTACAGGTCAGTCAGTTTGACATGCATTGCATGTAAGCCTTGGGAAATCATTCTTTCTGATTATATTAGACATGTTTGCGAAATTAATAGCTGGTTTGATAGAAGGCAGTTTGCGTTTAGGAAAGGTTATTCCACTGAAGCTCAACTTGTAGGAATCCAGCAAGATAAAGCAGATATATTGGATTCAAGATGTCAAATGGACTGTATCACGGTTGACCTATCTAAGACATTTGATAGGGTGGATCATGGGAGACTACTGACAAAAATGAGTGCAATTGGACTAGACAAAAGAGTGACTGAATGGGTTGCTATATTTCTAGAAAACAGACCTCAGAAAATTAGAGTAGGCGAAGCTTTATTTGTCCCTGTAATAATTAAGAGGGGTTTTCCTCAAGGCAGTATTATTGGACTTTTATGTTTATTATATATATCAATGATATGTGTAAAGAAGTGGAATCAGAGATAAGGCTAGTTGCAGATGGTGTTATTCTGTACAGAGTAGTAAATAAGTTACAAGATTGTGAGCAACTGCAACGTGACCTCGATGATGTTGTGAGGTGGACAGTAGGCAATTGTATGATGAAAAACGGGGTTAAAAGTCAGGTTGTGAGTTTGACAAATAGGAAGAGTCCTCTCATTTTTAATTACTGGTTTGAGGGGGTGAAAGTTCCCTTAGGGAATCATTGTAAGTACCGTACCTAGGTGTTAATATGAGGAAAGATCTTCATTGGGGTAATCGCATAAATATGACTGTAAATAAAGGGTACAGATCTTTCCACATTGTTATGAGGGTATTTAGGGGTTGTAGTAAGGATGTAAAGGAGAGGGCATATAAGTCTCTGGTAAGACCCCATCTAGAGTATGGTTCCAGTGTATGGGACCCTCAGCAGGATTACTTCATTCAAGAACTGGAAAAAATCCAAAGAAAAATAGCTCAATTTGTTCTGGGTGATTTCTGACAGAAGAGTTGCGTTACAAATATGTTGCAAAGTTTGAACTGGGAAGACTTGGGAGAAAGGAGACGAGCTGCTCGACTAAATGGTATGTTGCGAGCTGTCAGTGGAGAGATGGCGTGGAATGACATTAGTAGACGAATAAGTTTGAGTGGTGTCTTTAAAAGTAGAAAGGTCACAATAAGAAGATAAAGTTGGAATTCAAGAGGAGAAATCGGGGCAAATATTCGTTTATAGAAGGGAAGTTAGGGACTGGAATAACTTACCAAGGCGGATGTTCAATAAATTTCCAATTTCTTTGCAAACATTTTAAGAAAAGGCTAGGAAAACAACAGATAGGGAATCTGCCACTTGGGCGACTGCCCTAAACGCAGATCAATAGTGACTCATTGATTGATTGATTGATTGATTGATTGATTGATTGATTGATTGATTGATTGATTGATTGATTGATTGATTGATTGATTGATTGATTGATTGATTGATTGATTGATTGATTGATTGATTGATTGATTGATTGATTGATTGATTGATTGATTGATTGATTGATTGATTGATTGATTGATTGATTGATTGATTGATTGATTGATTGATTGATTGATTGATTGATTGATTGATTGATTGATTGATTGATTGATTGATTGATTGATTGATTGATTGATTGATTGATTGATTGATTGATTGATTGATTGATTGATTGATTGATTTAAACAATTTACAGACAACAAGAAGTACCGTGTTTGTGGGATACAGCTGGCAGGGGGTATATGCAGCAAAACTTGAAAAAAGGCTACAAAATGGTAAGTTTTTTATTCTCTCTGAGCGAATTTCGACAGAGAGGTGCCAAAGTAAGTGCGGTAATAATAGTTTTTGAGATTTTAATTCAGTAGTATACAATACAACTTTCACCAACGGAACAATATTACACAAGTATTACAATTAAATAGAAGTACGACGTGATTATAGAACTAAAAATAGTTCAGTACTTGACTACTAACAAACTAACAGACAATAAAGTGACTGCTGGACTGACTGATGCGCGCGGCAACAGGGTGAACCATACCTCTGCGTCTACCCTTCCTCACAGCGCATGCAAAGTCTCCACTATTTGCTGTGCCGCTATTCAGATCTAGGAACGAACATTTTGTGCGTCTATCCGCTAATAATTTTGTTAATAAGTAAAGGCTTGTACAAATGGCCTTTATTAATAATTCCTATAATTCCTAGTTCCAGCCGACTGAAATAGAATAACAGTGTAATGTTTTCTCTGCAAAGTTGATTGTAATGTCAGAGTTGTTCGTTTGTTTGTTTGTTTGTTTGTTTGTTCGTTTTGTCCCAAACTGTATTTGTTAGTTATTTTGAGCTGGAGTTGTGAGACTGATCCACACGTTCATTCTTTACAGGGTTTTAAATTCTGCTGGAGGTACTTTTGAATTCAACAGTTATTGCGAGAGACACGTGAGACACGTGACCAAGCTGTGTATCGGCCATCATTTCCTGCAGCTAGTGACGTCATTCCATCTCTGTGCATTTCGGGAAGGTGAAGACGGTAAGTGTATTTGGAATATGGACAGAGCGGTTGAGGTCTGGATGCGGCACAAATTACTCTCAAAGACTCTGACAGTTCTTACGTGATGAAATGTTGCTTATTATCAATATACAGTACGCGAAACTTTTAGTGGTACTTCGGCTACCTAGTGCTCAATCGATAGTATCTTCGAGATTCGTGTTGGCAACCTCTGACACAGAAAATATGAAACCATTATGCATCGCCGTGAGACATCTGGCGGTATAATTACAATACCAAATACTGTTGCTATTTACACAGAAAATTCGAGATATGAGTTAAGTTTGGACATGGGTGAGGAAAATGAAACAACCTAGAACTCCTACGCTGGTTTACATATACAGTTTCATCCAAAGAGTTAATTTCTTACTTGGACTTTATCTCCCCTTATTCCGAGTACCCGCCTACCATTGTTCCCATCTGTCTATACAGCTATAATTCTCACTATTTTCATGTCTGTCACATCTAACTCACGAATAAGATATCCCAAGTCCACCCAACTTTCTCTCCTGTGCAGCAAACAGATGTAAAGGAAGTTTACTCTGGGAATTCTCTCTCGCGAGCTCCCTGCAGTACCGGTACCTTTCCACTAGGAGCGCTACCACTCAGAGATGCTCGCTCATATTCTGTAGCCCCGATTCACTCAGCTGTTGAAGGACGTGACCACACCATAAACTATTATTGTTAATATAAAAGTTAAAATATGGTAGCGAGTTTAAGACTTAGCGGGGTAACCACAGGGACTCTGAAGAAAGTAGCCCTAGTTATCACGAACGCACAATTCAGTACCTACAAGTGTTTGCACATACTGAAACACATTACAATTGAAATATTTCCATTTATCAGTAGGAGTTTTGATACTTGCGAACTAAAATATCATTAAGTTAGTATTTTAAAATAAACTCAGGCTCATGTGATGGCTGTGATATCAAGGACGTGGTAATATCGACGTAAATGGTTGAACTCAGTTCACATCAAAGCTATCACCTTCTCAGTCGCAGTCCACCCCTTTGGCTCTCAAAATGTATTGGAATTAATTTGATATTATACGCGGAGGGAAACCGAAACGTAAATTTCAAATCAACCATCGAAACTTACCGCTCAAGGAGCTCCAGTTTCCTGTATATGGTAGACCATAGTGAGCTTTCTGTATGTATGTATGTATGTATGTATGTATGTATGTATGTATGTATGTATGTATGTATGTATGTATGTATGTATGTATGTATGTATGTATGTATGTACGTACGTACGTATGTATGTATGTATGTATGTATGTATGTATGTATGTATGTATGTATGTATGTATGTATGTATGTATGTATGTATGTATGTATGTATGTATGTATGTATGTATGTATGTATGTATGTATGTATGTATGTATGTATTGTCCCCCACCGCCTGGTAGCCTCTTCTACAGTGACTCTATAATAGCTAAATGTCCCGACAGCTGATTTGAACGTATGTACCCCGTCCGAACAGGGTAAAATCAGTGAAGTGTAGGGTACCTGTTTTCAGTTCGACAGTACAGAAAATCTGTTTTTATTAAACACGGAAGAATATTAATATTATTAGTTTCGAAATGTGTGTCAATTTACGTGTTTCTGAGGTCTGAGTTTTGAAGAAAACTACAGTACGCCAGGCTACTGTGCTTGTGGATGCAGAAGCAGATCCGGAAAGGGTTTCAATTGTTTGTTTTCAACTCTGAAAGTCGCACCTAGCAACGAGTAGAGTTGTGCCGTGCGTGTAACAATAATAACAAAATGGTTAGTAATTTTAAGGATCTCCGTTAATATTCACCGCATTTAGCTGGCATTTTATATGTTCTGCAGAGTCTGAGTGCTTATGTAAAGAACGTGTTATGTTCAAAAGGACTGAAAATCCTTCTTTATTCCGAACGTTATTTCTTTTGCTAAATAGCAATCAGGGCCAACCAAACAACTTCTGTAGAGCTGGAGAGGAGCACAACCATGGAAATTCTTTAAACCACGATCGTTTGAAACTAAGATTGTAAGATTTACAGGAATATTTCACTTCTTTTGTAGCACAAATTTGCAGTGATTCAGTAGGGCGACCAAAACGTAGAAAACTACAATCTCATCACTCCTTGTCGGTCCGTAAGAGCAATACTGTTTTCTTAACATGGAATGAGCTATAGTCTATTCCTTATTAAAACAAAAATCATATCCAGTGGCGTATCCCTGAATCTCCGCCGCGGCATGCAACTAGTAACCATTCATTAGCACAATGTATTTATTCAATTCTACTCACCCTAATTACACGTAGGTGAACTCTACCCTGCGATTATTTTACCAAAATTCCTTGGTACATCACTATAGAAGTCCTTGTATTCATGCCAACAAGATCCTTTCCTATAGACATCATTCCTAATGCAGAGAGACGACTTTGACTTTGAGAATTGCGGAAGAAATATTTATTCGCTTTAGGGCCGAGAAAGAGCGCTCTACACGATGTAATAGTTTTATAAACCTCGGGCAGACCACTGTCGAGACGGGATTTGAGCCACAGTCTTATCCATGAAGTGTTCAGAACTGAACATTGCCCTTTATTCGGATTTATGTCGTACTATTTCAAAATACTTTCCATAGACTTCAATCAATTTACAGAAATGCTCTTCAAGAAAATCGCCAGAAAATTGAAAATTTCTTACAACCAATCATTTCGGTGAAGGAGAAATGTCCTAATGGACAGAAGCGATTTTTTTTACTGTGCTAGAATAATATCATGTATTTCCAGATAAAACCTCCGATACTCATGTTTTACCGAAAATGAGGTTTCTTCCTTTCTTCTCTTCCTTGGTAAATCAAATTTCTCTTCTGTTCTGTCCCAGACGTTAGCAAATCCACTGTTTCCAATTATATATACTTTCGTTTCTAAAGAATTAACTTCTCTGGTGCAAAATGCAATGTCTAGAGTCTTAGATTGAAGGATGTTATATGTAACATCAGTTAATGAAAATATTTCAGTACAACATTCAGAAGAAAATTGAACTGAAATTGCATTTTCGCAAGAAACCCGTTTGCCTCATTAATTGTATTGTTATCCCATTTCCCAGGTTCCTCCAAAATACTTTGTAAAGCTCTTGGAGAGGAGCATGATATTCTGCGATGGTCTGTACTAAACGGCTGGAATAGTTCCACCTTGTTGGAGCTAGCTTAGGAAACCTTTTCTTGACGATACTGTCCAGCAGGTTAGGTTTCTTAGAAGAACTGCAAAAAAAAATGTCACAAAGCTACTCATCGTTGCGAAGAATAACCTATACGACATTCTTTCGTGCATGATGCAGCCCCATCGAAAGTGCACGCAATTAATTTTTCGCGACACTCAAAATATTCCAGACACACAATCGCAAGTCTCACCAGTGCATTAGATATCCTATCGAAACTAATATTATATAAATCAACAAATCTTTCAAAAACCATTATAAACGTATCTGAGGACAATAGACAACTGTGAAAAGTTCAAAACATCAGAAGTCTCATCGATCATAATTTCTACGAATTTAGCTTCCGCAACCTGAACCTCTATTTCAGCGGTCATTACGGTGCAGATGTTTTGAATTAAATCGTTCTGTATGAGAGGAGAAATTCCTGCAAATACACTCGCTGTTGTGAAGTGACTGTCTAATTTTTCATGAAACTCGACTAACAATTTAATTAATTCTATGTAATTTCCTTTGTTGGCAGATTCACTAGCGTACTTGTGCCCGCGATATGGTAACTCTTGCTTTCCCAGAAAGCATGTCACCGCAGTCAGCCGTTTTAGAATTTCCCTATTTTTCTTAACGGCTTCGTTGCGTCTTAGAACATTTTCCTGCTTCTACTTATCCAACTGCAAATTTATCCTAGTTTTACCAAAGGTACCTAAGAATATCCATGTGTGGATATGACAGTCTGATTTCTCGTGCCTCGCAATAGCAGTGTGCAGATTGTTTAGATCTGCATATCCACGTTTCTTGCTGTTCCAAGGGAAAGATTCAGCAACAAACAATAAGCAAGGCCAACAGAATAATTGGTTTCGTAACTCAGAGCCGCAGAGCCAAATAGTTTTTCTGTAAGTTTCTGGATTGAACGTGCGAACACAGTTCTTGTTCTCTGTTTTTAAATTTGCGAGGGAAGGGAGATGTCTCCCAGCTTTAACTATTTGAATCTTTTCATCAAACGAACACAAAAACACCGAAAACAAGGAATAGCACAGGAACAGCACACAAAGAATGAACTCACCAGTCAGCCACAACGCAAACACTGGAGTTAAATCATCCCAATGGCACTGGTCCCTTTCAGTACGTTGGGTTCTCGCTAGGGGGTAATCCGTGGATCCTGTTCGCTGTAAACTTGGACATGCTGACTTTCCCCAAGTTGCTAACAGATGGCAGAGGGTAGCACGTGTAGCGTGCATATAGTCATTAGGGAGAAACGGTACAGTATCAGTAAGATCTAGTGACCTTCAAATCCAACTCGAAACAGATATTTCGGAACGCATTAACAGCAGTTTCAATTGCAGTGATATCATCGGAGGGTTTCAGAACTATGTCTGCCACCGAATGCAATTTTGAGATTGAATGCGTTATGTCCTTAACGTCTCCATTTACCCTCTCTTGCTTTCTAGAGTGGAATAGATGCCAAGACTACACCAGCACGACGCGTAGTCAAGCAACGGAACTAATACAGTCGCGCGGAACTTCTGAGAGATGAAATTGTTAATACTTGACTTGAAACACATAAATTCGTACTTCAGACTTCCTGGCGTTACCATAACGTATGCAAGGAAAATATCACTCTCCACCTATCAGCTGACTGAACCTGGCGGCTGGACTGGACTTGCGTTATCTGAAAGGACGTGATCTGATAAAAATTAACATGAAGGCAAGCTGACGGGAACAGCTAAGACTACAACGAACCAGAAGTAAACAATAAATCTGGTAAAAGTGGGTTATTGCAGCCCGTTGAAATGCGTTCAAAATGGCAAAAATATAAACCGAAATATAAAGCTATACAAGTTGCTCAGCGTCAACCCCTGGCCAAAACATTATCAATTGTTCACTTTTGTGAGTTTTCGTAACTGAGGAACGATGCCAAAGCGATAGTTGACTTTATGAGATTGTTATGTAAGCAGTTTACGTTATTATAAAATCCCCAACAATACTGGGGTTAAAAACAAAGAAAGCAAATCAGAATTGAGATGGGAACCCCTTCCTAAATGCCTGGTTCCTTCCAAAAGATATCAATACAAAACAATAAACAATTAACGACACGCCTGATTCGAGGGAGTCGAACACGTGACCTCCTGGTCACTCACGTTCGGGACAGCTGAAATTCCCTAGCTACTTATTGCTTCAATAATTTGATAGAGAGAAATCGGCTAATTCTTTCATTAATTATGGCTGGAAATATCTATCTATCTATACGCTACGTGCGCAACACTAGCGGCCACCGGATGAATTAAATGTGGACTTGCCGATTACTTCACGGCCAACTCGAAAATGGCCGTGATTACTTAAATGAGCGTGTTTTTAGGCCTAAAAGCGTTGGCGAGATTGTTGTGCAAACTCTGTTTTTAATCGCGATTAAAAGTGTAAATACGACATCCGGTTGTAGTTTCAGTCTATTATGATTTTTTAAAGCTTTATCTGAAATGTTTGATTTTCTTTAAGTTTTTAAGTTTAAAATGGCTTCCCTGAATGCAAATCGAATGTAAAAGGAGAGTGGCAAATTATATTATGAAAGAAAACAAAATGATTTACAGTAATTTATTGTGCTTGGAATAATAATAATAATAATAATAATAATAATAATAATAACACATCGAGAGTTGGCCGTGTGGTTAGGAGCGCGCAGCTGTGAGCTCGGATTCGGGAGATAGTGGGTTCGAATCCCACTGTCGGCACCCCTGAAAATGGTTTTCCGTGGTTTCCCATTTTACAGCAGGCAAATGCTCGGACTGTACCTTAAGTACTTTCGGTGTTAATTTTTATCTTCCCCCTAATTAGAATTAGAAAACGATTGAATAATTGATAAACGTAAATCCAAAAATGTTTTAAAAGCCCACAACAGCGCAGGGTAGTGGTATTCAGGGTATTCCGTGTCCGATATTAACGTATTAGAAGACTTATTTTAGGTAGAACAGGGCGCGACGTAATCGTAAACAACAACGGAATGTATTTTGAAGCAATTTGCTTCCTTCTAAACTGTAATGGAAATTCAAATGCTTCCGCGAGTATGGTATTAATTTGTGATGAGTGCAATCAATCAATCAATACTGATCTGCATTTAGGCCAGTCGCCCAGGTGGCAGGTTCCCTATCTGTTGTTTTCCTAGCCTTTTCTTAAATGATTGCAAAGAAATTGGAAATTTATTGAACATCTCCCTTGGTAAGTTATTCCAATCCCTAACTCCCCTTCCTATAAACGAATATTTGCCCCAATTTGTCCCTTTGATTTCCAACTCTATCTTCAGATTGTGATCTTTCCTACTTTTAAAGATACCACACAAACTTATTCGTCTACTGATGTCATTCCACGCCATCTCTCCACTGACAGCTATGCTATTCTTTCATCGGATATCACCCAGAACATAATGAGCTGCTTTTCTTTGGATTTTGTCCAGTTTCTGAAAGCTTCCAGTATAATTTTAACAAATTGTTCCTGAATAGAATCCAGTTTAGTCAATGTTGCAATAGCCACCATATCTAAGAACATGGGTGTATTGTCCAAAACGGAGTGAATAATATTCCTATATAAAATTAGTAAAGTGCTGGGATCATAACCCTAAGTTTTCCCCGTGAGCGAAGTGAATAAGGCTTATTTTGAAAAAAAAATCCTGACTTCTAAATCGCTTATCTGTCGTTTCCATAAAAGTTTCTGATCCATTAGGATTCCAAAATATTTTGGGGAATCTGTAACTGAGATTACCTTGCCTTTTTCATGTGCCATTTCTAACTCATGTTCTTGTAACCAAACAGACATAACCTATAGTGTAGAATTTAAGGGTTTGTGTATACTATCAATAGAGAAGTGACTCACATACATAACCAAATCATCTGCAAATTGCAAAAATTGAACCGGTATTGTTATAGTTTTCTCTAACGAATGTGACTAGAGTGTGAAGAAAATCGGACTTAAAATATCTCCTGGAGGCAAACCTCCTAAGGTCGTGCGCTCCTGAATGTTGGTAAAATATTTTAATTTGACTGCCCGTTCAGCTAATATATTGTAAAGAAGGGCAATGAATGGCGGTAGGAAATGATAAAAAAGGACGTTTTTGTAACAAAAGGTGAATATTGACATTATCATATGCCCATATCAGATCGAGAAAAATAGCTATCAATGATTATTTTCGCCAATGAGCAACTTAGCAAAATATTTATAGCATCTGGAGGGGATCTGCCAGGAATAAACGTGAATTGGTATTTAGGGAATAAATTATAATATTCCAAATTCCATTTTATTCTCTCTCAAATCATTTTTTTGAAAAGATAGGCCAAGGTAAGCACCCCTGTATCTGTCTGTTAGTTTCGGATTTTTCCCACTTTCAAAATAGGGACTAGGAAGGACTCATTCCATTTGTTGGGTTTCTTGAGCGAGGATAAACAACTGTTATATAAATGTCGTAAGCAGCAACGCCAGGTAATTATTTAATAAATGCATATGAAATATCATCTCATCGTCTAGCTGAATTTATGGAAGAATGAACTGCTCTAATTCGTGCATGTTAATTGATGTAAGAAGAGAGGAAAATATATTGGAAATGGGTGGAGTAATAAAATTATAGCAGGTGAGAACCGATTCTGGAATCAGGATGATGGCCTGTATATTACAATTTCGAGGACCAGGTTCGGGAAGGAAGTGACGGGATATTTGAGAAATGGCCCTCGATATAGTTTTGATAGGAGATTGTCTATTCAATGATGAAATAAGAGATGTCCGTGCATCGTGACGTTTCCTATTAAAGGTCGCTTGAATTTGGGTTGCTAACACTTTATAATGTAGGAAAGCTTGTAAAGGCCCAAAAGCCCGGAACGAACTTAGTGCTTTATTTGTCTGAGAGATTAAAGCGGCACATAATCATCTCACCAACGAATGCATCTAAGAGGTTCCGAACTCAGGTCGGGTTGGCGAGGGTGAAATTGGCCTAGATATTGAGTATTCAGAGTAGTCAGATCATTATATGATATGACAGTTTGTTGGTAGTGAGATAATCGATCAACTAGAAAGGGTTGAAACTACATGGAATTAAAGTTCGCCGTTTTTCCGACAAATGTTTTTAAAGGTTGTATTACAGTACTATGAAGTGACGTTTGGGAAGTGATCATTGGGATGGGTATCACTGAGGACATTCCACGACAGAGTGTGCAGTCGAACTGGAGCATAGCGTTTAGTCCACGACACTTTTGTAGTGGTGAGGTCACAGGTGCTGGGGATCCATCGTTTAAAATGTTTAAATTGTACTGATCCACTAATTTGATAGTTTTATTTCCCTTAGGGCATGATAAAGGACATCTCCAAGTAGGGCGATGGTCGTTCAAGTCCCTACCTAGAATAAAAGGGTTGGGGAATTGAGATACGAGTAAAATTGATCCCAATTGTCGAAAGAACCCTGAACTTTAGGTGGAAAATGGATAGATACAAAATGTACAGTATATGCTCAATCTTAATAGCTACTCCTTGAGTTCTCGGAATTCTATACGAAATTGGTATTTAGCTAAAATGGGGAGGAATGAGATAAACATATAGACACCATCATGACCGTAGTCATTATGACGAATACAATAATAATTAGATATATTAAGACCGCTATATGGGTATAGTCAAGATTCACTAAGAAAAATCACGTGTGGATCATGCGAATTAATAAGCAATAATAACTCGTGCCTCTTGTTAAGGATACTATGCGCATTCCATTGTCCTGAACTTAGATAAGTTAGGTATTAAAGAGTGGATTAATGTTAAAACATCGTCATGTATGCAATTTAATAGATTGATCCACTTTGAATTCCCTCTGCCTGCTACAAATAATGTGACATCTTTTTCGAGAAATCTTTGATTTTTTCCCAGAAAGAGGGAGGGGTTAACTGTTTCCACTAATTGGGACTCTGTGTCAGAGGTACTTGGAAGTTCCAAGTTAGGATTAATAGTGAAAGTTCTTTATAGCCGCTTATATCAAACCATGGAACACGGTCAATTTCGGGAGGAGATGACTTGTGGTGCTAGGCAACGAAGGAACTATCAGTGGCTGGAACTTAGTATTTAAAGAAGTAGTGAAGGACTTAACTTCCGATTAGGATTTATTTTCTAGCACCATTTTCCTTTTGATTTCTTGCTGTTTTTTTATTCAGGACAGTTTAGTGACCCAGCCTGGTGATCTCCTATACTACTGCATTGAAACCCAGTAGTGGTGATCATTTTTATTTTCCTTAGGGCATTCTAAAGGGCATCTCCAACTAGGGTGATGGTCTTCCAAGTCCCCACCTAGAATAAAAGGGTTGGGGAATTGAGATACGAGTAAAATTGATGTCGAGAGAACCCTGAATCCTGGGTTTGCGCGGATTTTGATCAACGCGGTGCTTTAGTCCAGGAATTTTAAACAGTAGCATCGCGTCTAGATGTAGATCCACTACCTTTGTTCTTTTAAAATGTATAAAGTATACAGAGGATGAACGATCCGTGCCCCATCACATAATGTCAGCCTTGGAGCTGTGGAAGAAATGTGTCAAGGTGAACGGACCCTTGCTTGTATCAGGAAAAGCCCAACATTGCCGGAAGCGCACAGCCACTACTGTCTTGTGACATATCGCTCAGTGATCGAATAGCTTTTGATCATCATCAGCAAAGAAGTCGATCGTGCATCACCAACGCTTTGCTTTATCACTCGAACTAATTCTGGGGTTACCGGGCAGATGTCGGGCTGGAAATGACCATATATAACCGTAGTTCCCACGGCGTTATTCGTATGATCAATGATTCTTTTCACAAGTCTCCTATTAAAATAAGTTACACTGACACACTGTATGACTTTTATTTCTTTAATTACTGTCCAGATTCATGAGAGGAATTAATTTAATCGAAGTTGGCAGGGCTGCTAAACTCATCTCGCGCCTTCAGTGTGCGGGAAGTCACATGGACTGTGCTGACTCACTCTCCCATGTGAGGAAATTGCTACAAACCTCAGCTCCGCGTATCCGGTCCCGTAGTATGCACAAAAATATTATATTATGCTGCGGATCACCAGTTCGAACCTCTGGGCAGGTGCGTAAGCTCACCGGACAAAAAATTAGCCATCCCTGGAGAAATCATTACAAGCACCATTTAATACTGCAACGAATCCCCTCAAAATGACGCTACGCTCTTAAACAATTCGTCACTAGAGGAAACGGAGAAATAATGGACAGGGTAATTCACAATCAACAAAGAGGACACAGAAAATGCAATGTAACCCAGAAATTAATTTACCCAATGAAACAAGGAAGTCCGTCAGTGAAACGTGCTGAAACCCACCCGCATGGAAAAAAGGAAAGGTAGTGAACCCTCCTGAAATGCAGTTTTAACTTCTGAATAATATACATATTCCTTTGGGTGGATAATATAATATAAGAAGGTATGTTCTTAACAAACGTAACGTAAATTAAAGAAAGAAATATTACTTGGTAAATAAAGATTAAGCAATCATTTTATAAAACTTAACCAGGAGAATGCAAGTTAACAACCTTAACAACGGGATCCCGGATTGATTTGTTTTAAGAACTTGATCACAAAATTCGTGAAGCCGACCAGATCACTAAGAAGAAATCTAATTTGCGTGAATTGTTGCATAAGAACTCAAAACAATTTCCGGCGGAGGGATAAACACCTGAAATAATATCACAGAAATAATAATAATAATGAGTCAGATACGAGAACAACCGAAACCGACAAAGTAAATGCCATAATTACAGAAAAATAATGTAAATCAAATTCACAGAGAAAATACTAAATCAGAACATTCTGATACCCGGTAAAATTACATCACATGTAAGGGGAAAATTAATAATCTATGCACAAAATCTGAAATCCATCTCCACCATTCCGAAGAACTGCAACAGTTACCAAAAAACAAAGGCCACGCCCTCACATATGAAGGACGAAGGTCAAAGGCAAGGAATCAGGCATTAGAAGGGAAACGCCCCCAAACAAAACAACGTAGAGAAGAAGCAACAATGTAAGATCAAATAAAAGAAAGTTAAGCGGGTCAACACTCCACCGAAACCTATGGCAAATCCATACGCAATTACAATAGTGCATAACAGTAATCTCACACTTTTACTGTACCGTAAAGCTTACAGTACGTACCACGATGTCATACTGAATGAAAGGTTGAATAGATAAAAATTAAAACCCAAACAGACCAAAGGAAAACCCATACATAAGGAAAGAAATATAAATTAAAAGAAGGAAAACACGCGTAAATATAGTACCATAAGAGAAATTAAAGTTACACAAGCCAACGAGAAATTATGAAGTAAGACCCGAGGATAAGAAGAAACAAAATAATGTTTGAGACCCCGAAAGTCAAGCAAACCAATAATAATAATAATAATAATAATAATAATAATAATAATAATAATAATAATAATAATAATAATAATAATAAATTTAAAAGAGTAATACGGGGATTTAATGATGTGTAGGTAGTGCAAAAATACAAGGAGCAATGGACTGCCCCAAAAATGAGGGTAGAATCCGAAACAAACCAGGAGGAAAAGGTATATACACAGATACACGAGGGCAAGGAATACCATTACAGATTAATGCATCATGCCATGATGACTCAAGATTGGAAACAATCAAATTATGAGCTACGACATGTCATGACACGATTTGCGGTACATGGCTTCCATCACAGAATATGTGACAATACGAAATATCATGATCCCTAGGAGGATTGTATGTGTCAGCTGTGCAAGAATCGTTGTGATCGCTATCACCTCCAAAAATGTGAGAAAAGAGTTGTGTCCTTGACCAAATTTTGTAGTGACTAACGCAGAGAACTACATACGCTATTCTAAGTGAACATTTATTCCTTGTATTGATGTATATCCCATGGCCATTGGCTGCATTAAATTAAATTATTATTAATGCATCAAAGAAATACTAGATCTGAAGGCAGAAAAATATATGGTTATCATACATAATCAAGTCGAAACAGTATTAAAATGTAGACGATGTATTAATTAGATAGAATAATTTCGAACGCTAAATCATAAATTATATTATATCACAATTCAAAAAATTGCTCTCATAGGCGTGGGAGTGTAGATCAGTCCAGAGTGGATTCCGGGATTTTAACCCAATCACAGGCGGATCTGATAAGGCATTGATCAAGAGTGAAATCGTGTGTGCTAAGGTCTTCTTGAGCAACTGTACTTTGGCTAACTTTCTCCTCAGATCAGGAGGAACGCTGTTTACTAAAACAGGCAGCCACTGAGTAGGAGTGGACCTCACTGTACCAGTAACAACTCTCATGGTTTCATTGAGCTGTATGTCAATCTTGCTCGAATGTACGCTGTTTTCCCACACAGGAGCGCAGTACTCAACAGCCGAGTATGCTAGAGAAAGTGAAGCAGTGCGAAGAGTGCTTGCATCTGCTGCCCGCTAGTTTATGCAGCAGACTTATTCTTGTACTCAGCTTCTTTGACAGATTCAGGCATTGCTGTTTGAACGACAAAGATCGATCCAGGGGACACCCATATATCTTGGTTAGAAATACTGGGGGAGTTCTGTTCCCTTAAAAACCATATGTAAGTTGAGGTAGATATTACGTTCAGTTGTGACCTTGTGGATATAGCAGTACAATAGTTTCCATGAGGTCTTTCGGCTACCAAACGCATTCCTAATACTCTTGGTCGTCTTTGGTCGCTACTCCTATGAGTTTCCTGAACACAAAGAAAGTCATACTTGTGTGTTTGGCACAGTTGTTGTAGCAGAGTTTCCTTGTTTGATGTTATGCCTTCTATGTTAACCGATACAACTGTCAGCTTTCGTCCTCAGAAGGGCCATTTGTGGGGTTTATTAGCCCAGGAGACACCCGGATGAATAATAATATCACATGCAAATAAGAGCTATGCATTATACCCTTAATGAGATGTTTAATGTCTCGGAGGATCTGTGTATAGAAAATGGAACGCAGGAGCATAGAGGATATTAAATGAAATAAGAAAAATAAAATTCAGAAATGACTATTTAAATAGTAAATGATCATTATTAATCTATCATTGAAACTCAAAATTATAAACATCTGATCCAAATGTATCTCATGACCAGGATCACTTACTTGAAGATTAATACCATTATTTATATTGAATCTGAACTGAAACAATGCAATACTGCCATGTTGGTCTCAACTTGACGGTTACGCCTAAACTCACTCCGTTACGTCACCAATTCCTTCAACAATTCGAACATCTCTGAACCTGAACTGTAATGATTTATACCTGGACTGCGATCATTTAGTTTAATTACTTTTCTTTATATAGTTGTGATGTCAAGCACACGAACCTGAATTGAAGTCAATCATTATTATTGATTAACTCAGTTTCGTAACACATTGTTCATTGAAAAGATATAAATGCTTAAATCCATAACAGCAGTTACCCCCTACCACTGTGACACCACTAGTAGGCATTAGGAGACTTCATCTAAATATATTAATTAAGTACATCACTCCTATAACAACAACTGTGAGAACTGCATTTCGACCAAAGAAGATACAAACAAGAACCCACAACACTTGCCTAAGGGAAAACATAATAATTTTAAATAGATAGGCCTAATCATAACAATAATAAGTCTCTGAATCCTAAGTACGACAGACTTCACCTCAAACAATAGGGACAATACACAAAATGTTAATAGCAACTTGTAGTGACATTAAGTTTCTAGATAAGTATAACTAGCTGAAATACACAACAGTAGGTGTAAACCCCGGGTTCTGGACCACTTACAAACGCGCTTCGAAATTTCATAGTTTTGCGTATATTCTCAGATTTTCATATAATTTCTTAGATCTCATCCCACAAAACACACGAAAAAACCTAAAATCACTAGTTTTCCGACAACTTCCACAAAAGGTACAAAAATTGAAATATTTCAATCTGCTCCACAAAATCCTGCACATTGTTCCATTAAAAAAATTTAAAAATTACCAAGACAAAATCGAACAATATTAAGTAAAAGTAAGAGAAAATTATAAAAATAAAAAAATAAATAAAAATCGAAGTAAATTATGTAAAATTAAGAAAGAACATTAAAAATAATAAAAATAACGATTTTATATTGATAAATTTGTTATCTGATACTGGACACAGTTTCTGTTCCTAATAAATGCAGACCTGTGTAAATTGTAACGAAACTATGCAGTTCTAGATTAAACGAATGTAAAGAATGTTGAAATAAAAAGCAACGAGTTAATAACTGTGAAGATTTCGAATATAAAGTATTTGAAACATATATTTTAACTGAAGCCAAATTAGAATGTTTTAACTAAACATCCTAATATTCCAGAAACAAAAGCAAAAAATATTTCTCAATTATGGTGGAGAGTTGCGAGTGACAGTCTGTCGTCGAAAGTCCGAAAAACACGTTCACTGTTTGCGACATTTCCATGAACACATTGTACTACTTCTGGAGTAATGTCAGTCTTTGTGCTAGCAAACAAGAAACCAAAGTTTATATCACTTGCAAACTTCTCGAAACACCCTACGCCTGTAATGTTATTCACTGTCTCTTGATGATGTAAATTTTAGATTATTAGACTAGCCACTTCGTCACTAACTTGACAGTTCAGTGACCACTCTCGAAGTTTCTAATTTACACACACATTACTCACTGTACCAAAAAAACAAGTCTCTAGTTGATGTTTCTGAAAGCTTCAATTAAACAAACACTGTTCGCCAGATAGGATATGTCTAACTTCACTGAATACAGGGATGAGTGTCGAATCAACTCTGGCATCCCGGTCACAAACCGAACAAACCCGACCCGCATTAAGCGTAGCAAGAGACCAGAATTCGCTAGACCCTTCGCTCGGCGCGTGCACCTCGTACGTCACTGCTGACCAGTCACGTTACCACCGCGACATGCGCTCTCCCGTTTTCTCGCACACTAGCCTATTTAGATAAGAACATGTATTTTGCCACGGACGAAGCGAATCGTATCCTCTTGCATACGGTCTCAGCATGCATGCATGTATTTGTGTGGATGGTTCCGCATCTCCTCCAAAACCAGAGGACGATTTACAGTAAACTGGTGCACGTCTTAGGCCCGTATTCACCAACACGAGTAAAAGCTTTTATCTTGGTTAAAAGCTACGTAAACCGAGATAACAGTTAACTTTGTATTCACCAACAACATTATCTCGGATAACGGGTATTATCTCGGTTTAAAATTTTACCGGAGATTGGTTGCCCGGTAAAATGGGAAATCTAAGATAATAGCATTCCAAAATGGCAGCTCGTAGACGGCTGGAACATCTGATTGAAAGGGAAAATGACAGCGACGAGGAATATGATCAAGATTATGCAGTTAATAAACGCCCTAGGTGGATAAAAGAACGAGCGACATACTTCGAGGACTACGACGACATTGATTTTCAGACTCATTTTAGGTTATCTAAAGCTTCGACACTGTCAGTCTTATCCAAGATTGAACATAACCTGGAATTTCTAACAAATAGGTAAGGCGAATTCTCGATTATAGCTTATATCTTGTACGGTACACGATTGAAGAACTAAGGAATGTTGTATATTTTTTGAGTGAAGTACGTTGCACAATTTCTTTCGTGGTTATTGAACAAGTGACAGGCATACCGGTAACCAAAAAAGAAAAGGTATAAATAGGTTAGGCCTTGTTGTCGTATTTTAGTATAGGCCTTTACAACTCAGTTCATGGTTTATCTTATAAACACTGTCCGAAATGTAAATATTACTGATATGAATACCGGTGATTTATACGTGTTTTAATTATATTACGTATTTCTTATTGCAAATTCTGTTATTTTGTTTAATTGCATTCATCCATTCAATTTTCACGTACTTTTACACGTTAACCGCGAACTGACCTCTTACTAGTATCAACATACTAACAAAATAATGCAAAAGGAATTTTTGCAAGTCAAGTTCAGTACGGTATCTTTGCTGTATTACAATTACAAGTAGGCCTAATCATTTTCCAACATTGTGACTAGATGACCGGGCATTACAGTAGGCCTAGACATGACAGTACTAATTTTAATAATTGCTGTAGTCAATAAGTAGCATGGTTCTTCTCAGCCAGTGAAGTGAATGGTATTTGTTGTACTTTTGGTCAGAGTTCACAAATACACTTGCCATTCAGTGAATGGTATGAATTAGTTGCACAAATAATCTGTGTTACAGTACTGTATGCCTGGTCATAGTGTGCCTTTGCCCCTTCTCTCTTTAACATTGCCTCTGTGAAATATAATTCTTCCCAGATACCAGACCTTTTCATCTGTCAGTTACATATTTCTCTGAAACCGTAGTAGACGGGAGCTGCAGTCTCGCTTTGAGATCCACTGTGAAGAAAAGTTATTTTGCCAGTTCATAAATTAGCCTTGTTGATGTAGACTTCGCTACACATATTGCTCTCTTTGGGAAACTTGTTTTTACCTGCTCTAGGACTGTTAGGTCTGCAGGCATTATAGCCTACGCATGGTATACTTCACTCGATAAATAAGGCAATTTCTTTAATTCTTCACTAAAAAGTTACACCCTTGTCTTAAGTTAGTACTGTACAAACATGCATATTTAGGTAACCACAGTGCTTATCAGTACATCCCATTTTTTATCATATGAGAACTGTATGGATTGTCTTTCTATCCTTTCAGGAATCAAGCTGTTTCACCCATAAATCAGCTTCTGCTTACTTTAAGATATTACGCTACTGGAAGTGGTCAGCTTAGTGTGGCAGATTATGCTGGGGTGAGCCAGTCTACGGCATCTAGAATTGTACATCGAGTCAGCGCAGCCATAGCAGCTTTACGACCCCGCTATATTAATCTTCCTCAAACACCTCAGTCTATACATCGAACACAGATTAACTTTTATAATATCGCCAGGTTTCCAAAGGTGATAGGGGCAATGGACTGTACCCACATTCGGATACGATCCCCTGGTGGTAATGAAGCAGAGCTCTTTCGAAACAGAAAGATGTACTTTTCTTTAAATGTCCAAGGAATGTGTAATTCTAACATGGAATTTTCCAACATTGTAGCTAGATGGCCAGGCAGTAGTCATGACAGCACTATTTTCAATAATTGTGTAGAACGAGCCAGATTTGAGCAAGGTATCTACAGAGATTCAGTATTGCTGGTAGATGCAGGTTACCCCTGTAGACCATATTTAATGCCTCCACTGGATGCAGTTCAAACACCAGAAGAGAATCTTTATAATGAATCACAAATAAGAACAAGAAATGTGATAGAAAGAACATTTGGTATATGGAAGCGACGATTCCCAGTTCTTGCTTTGGGAATGAATGTCACGTTAGATTGTGTATTTCCTGTGATAATTGCAACAGCTGTTCTTCATAATATCTTGCATCAAGCTGGAGAAGAGCTGCCTCCAGATGATCCACATCTACAGCTACCTACACCGTGGGATGAACTATTAGGAGAAGGGCAGATTGATAGACGAATGGATCAACAGGGCATACCTCGCCGTGACAGTCTTGTTAGACGAACAATAATTGATTCCTACTTTAGAAGTCTTTTACGGCAATAACAACACAGTACTGTCACAGTGATAATCCTCTGTACTGTTGTAACTTCACAAAGATAAAGAGGTAAGTAGGAAAGAAACACTGTTTTTGTTTCTTGCTTACATACAACATGAAGTACATGTTGTATTATTGTAATTAGATTTTATTATCTAGCCTATGTTGATGTTTTATAGTATTCTCTTGATTTTCAGATGGCACCAAAGTGCTGTATTCTGGAATGCTACAGTAATTACAGTAATTTTGAAGAAATAGATGTCTTGTCAAACCAGAAGTGATTACAAGACTATTCCCAGGTCTACCAGAACATTTGAACTACAAACTAAGCTGGAAGGATTAAAGAAAGATATTGGGGACGAGTGGGAGTTGTTTATAAAGAATGATTGCAAGAGTTTTTGTGTTATAAAAATTTATAAATGTGCCCATAGTGTGTGAAAATAGATACTAATGTGCAGAATGATTGCAAGAGTTTTTGTGTTATAAAAATTTATAAATGTGCCCATAGTGTGTGAAAATAGATACTAATGTGGGAATCCAAGTGTGTGTGAATGGTCATATAATGACTTCTTTTCACTTGTCTTGGATAATGTCACAAGGGAAGCAGCAGAGGTGGTTTCAGCTACAAAGTTTGTTAACAAGGTATGTTGACAGGATCAATGATTCTGCTGAGAATAATACTGAATTTTAGAACAGATGACTCTTAGGCAATCTATAATTAATAATAATAATAATAATAATGATGATTTGCATTAGAAAAGATGACCGGGTCACTTGTAATTAATATTTATTTGTGTGAAAATGTACAGAAACAGCTAACATTTTTATTAGAACAAATTTTTCTTGGTATGTAAAAATCTTACAATTTTGGTACGATCCTTATTGCTTTTGTGTTGTATGAACAGTTTTCTTGTTATGATGAATAACCTTATTTCAAATATATTTGAGAGAATTCCACATTTTCAATACTTCAAAATATGTATTATCTATTAATACTACTCATGACAGCTATACCCCACGCAGACATCTTTTGTTACTGCTGGTATCTTGATAACTTCTTTGCTTAGCTCTCAAAATGATATTCACACCAAGGTCACTAGCATCACTAAACATACTGTTTTACTTTAGCCCATGCAACTATTGGACTGAGTTCGCAGTTGAAGTGGGGTAGCCTAGGTACGATATGGCTATGAGCAGCTAGAAAGTTGATGAATTTTAAATAGCTATTGGTTTTATCACCTCAGTCCAAGTCTTATACCTGCGCTCTGCGCATTTTAACACAACATGGTACCCCTTGTCGTCGTAGCCAGTGCTCTCAAACCTCTCATTGTTTTCATTGAGAGTGGTATCAGATATTGCTCGCCGCAAGCCAATAATAGGTCATCTGCCTGCCTGCCATTCCTCTTCACCTTCAGTTCCCCCTAACCCCCCACATGCAACTGCTCTTTCAGGGATCCTCTCTTCTCAGCTCTGTACAGTAGTAACTGATCCGATAGGGAAACATTTTCAAGAAAAACTATCATAACGTAATGGCTACAGAAAATCAAAGCCTATATGATGGTCATATGAAGGAAATTGTTGGGTTATTTCCAGTGAAAAACCTTACTGTTGCAGAATTGTTAATGCTTCCATGGGAAGTACTGGCGTTCATTAAAAGTAAAGGGCTGGGTTGAGTAGCTGAGATGGTAGAGCGCGGCCTTCTGAGTCCAACTTGGTGGTCCGCTGATATTTGAAGGTGCTCAAATATGTCACCTTGTGTCAGTAGATTTATGTTACTACCATATAAGAGAAGTCCTGCGGGACCAAATTCCATCTCCTCGGCATCTCCCGAGAGCTGTAAAAGTTTAGTGGGACGTAAAAACCCATAACAATAAAAGTTTTTCAAGTCTTGATTTTAACAACATAAATAGAAATGTTTTCTGAATTGCAGAATGTAAAATATGTTCATTTCAATACTCTATACAGGAAATCCACCTTTGATTTTGTGCACATCTTCAAGAGCATTCATAGTAAGTGGTTTAATCTGAAAAATGCCAGCAAGACTTATGCCTTAGTTTGATAATTTTGATGACAGTATATTTGTATTTGTATGCAAAATTCTCAGAAGTTAGGGATATTTATAAAAATCTAAAGAAATATGTTATTGAATACTGATACCTGTCCGGTGGCCATGATCGTGAAGGCATTGAAGTCTATACAATCTGACACTGTGGTTGGCCAGTTTGAGACCCATTGGTTGAAAAAAAGTATCACCATCAGAATGTTGGCCAGCAGGGTAGGTGCTGGTATACAATTTCTAATC
Organism: Anabrus simplex; assembly: GCF_040414725.1. Lineage (NCBI taxonomy): Eukaryota > Metazoa > Arthropoda > Insecta > Orthoptera > Tettigoniidae > Anabrus > Anabrus simplex. The sequence goes on along the minus strand of NC_090279.1, from coordinate 116,990,673 downwards.
GCTACATTGCATGCCAAAATCATGGATTAAATTCCAAACCTCTTTGCAGTGCTCACATGGAGTGAGGGCATATGACGCTGTTGATGGCGATTTGTGTATTGGATGCGGATGTAAAGCCTTGAGGGAGACCCTGTGGTGCTAGTCGACAGGAGTAGTAGAGTATGTACCAGCACCAGGTTTCACCCTTTCTCTTCCTACTATCATATTAAACGCCATACACTTCATCATATCTCATTAACTCCTCTGATGGGAGGAAGGGCATCCGGCCATGAAAACCTTGCTACGAAGATTCATCTCGCATCATACCAGACTCCATAGAGGAACAGGACAAGGGTTGGACATACATGTTATTGAATACTGAACTTGAACCATAAGGCTGTCTAACAGTTTGGAAAGACAAATGGTCAGTTTGGTAGATAACTTATTTCATGAAATGGCAGGTACCGCTTATTTAGGATACAGGAAAATCATGTAAAAATTATGCGAAGTGGTACCAGAAGTAGCAGCGAGGAGAGATCCTTCCTTTATGCTAGTCAGGATGCACAAACCCCCACCTAGAAGTATTCTTTCTTACACAGAATAAGTAAATCCAAGACTGTGTAAATGTAGGGAATGCGACCATTTTCTTTGTTGATATTGCCTGGCTGTAATGAAGACAAGTTTGCTGTTGTCTCTGATAGAGCTCGCATCATTTCTGGCCACATTGGGTCAAAATAAGTGAAGCGCCCAGTTTAAAATTGTCGTGGCTTGTACTGAATCTCTGACATATTTACAATAACTAGTGATAAGTGAAATTCATAGACTTTTTAATAAGTCATAGGTTAATAAACTTAGGCCTGTTCATTTGTTGTGCAACGTGTGCCAGATGTCTGGAAGTGTCAGGAACAAAATTAATTTTCTTGTGCCAGAAGAAATGTACCTGCAACTTCAAGCAATTGACCAGCAAGAGTATATTTTTGGAAGCTAGGCTTTGAAACTGGTATGTAACCAGACCATTGGCCTATCCAGAGCAGACCAGTGGTTTTGTACAGGGTATAATAGAGGGCTGGAGGCTGCTTCACGGCAGCTAACCTGGGGGCTTATGCTCCAGACTTCCTTTCCTTGTTGTGCAATCAAATTCAACTTTTGGCCAGTCTCAAACATAAAATACAATGTTTGTACTGTGTACATTAATGCACCAACGTTGCCTGCACTGTTTACTGAATTGTGACATCATCCAAGGCACACCATGTTAGATCTCTAACTCGGTCCTGGAGGGTGAGAGTTGTAGAAACCGGGTGAGTTGGCTGTGTGGTTAGGGCAGCGCAGCTGTGAGCTTACATCCAGGATATAGTGTCGGCAGCTCTGAAGATGGTTTTCCGTGGTTTCCCATTTTCACACCAGGCAAATGCTGGGGCTGTACCGTAAGGCCACGGCCGCTTCCTTCCCATTCCTAGGTCTTTCCTGTCCCATCGTCACCCTAAGGCCTATCTGTGTTGGTGCAACGTAAAGCAAAGAAAAGAAGAAGAAAAGTTGTAGAAGGTAAATAAGGCGACGATGGTTCGATTAAGTTTCTAATGATTTAAGTACAAGTGGAATGGAACTGAATGAGTCCACAGTTAGTTAAGAATAAGAGGATTATGGAGGCTTGCAGACTGACTGCTGAAAGGCATAACAGTCTATATTGAAGATGTATGCACGTAGCCTGTGTGTTAAATAGAGGTGTCCAAGTATTCCCAGAAATGACTCTGCAGTTAGGATGGTGCTTGCACAAAGTATATTTTTACAAAGCGTAAACTACATCAGTTCCTCCTTGCTGTACTACTGAACTTATTAAAACAAAGGAACTATCTGATGTCACTATATGTACATGTGGTCGAAAATATATTGTATTATGATTCAAAACATGCTGATAACTCCATTTTATAAATAATGATAACTGTCACTTCAATAAAAGAAAATATTTCCCACTTTTTTTTGCAGTACTTTGTAAAACTTATTATAATCTTATCAAGAAATGATGCTAAAAAATAACACAGTGCATCCCAGCCTGCACAACTTGCACATACTGTTGGGTGTTCATTTCTTGTTAGGGATGTACGTTGTTCATAAGAACTGCTAGCAACTGAGGAAATGTGTGCACAGGTGTGAGATGAATATAACTTTTTACCGTTGGTTTCTGTACAGCATGAATCAAGTTGTTAGGGGTTAGAAAGGTTATCTAAATTATTTTCAGCATAAGCATACTTTCTTTCGGTATGTGTGTGTGTGCATTAATTTGTTGATTTAGGAGGTTTTATTGAGCCATTAGTTGGTAATGACATCTATGTCAAATTCTAGGAATTGCATAAATTTCAGTGAAAACAAAAACAAGCAAGAAAAGCAATGGCTAATGATGTCAGCAATACTGAAAATGACACACTATGTTAGGTTACAAAAGCAAATATAGTGTATTTTGTGAGGTTGGATAATGAACCCTTAGCTCTAAAATAAAAGTCACTTTTCCTACTTAAGTTTTGCTGAAATGATTTTTGAGGCTTAAAAGTGTCTATTAATATTTGGTTACTATGTTGTTGTTGTTGTGTCATTCTGAAGTTGATTAATATGTAAATAAAGTATGTTAGAACAGCTAATTACATTTTCCACATTCTTAACTAGTATTCCAGCTGCCCCTCATCACTAATTCCTTCACTACCTTATTATGGTAAATTACTATAAGGTCAAGAAATGATGAACAAATAATTTGTGAGGCTTAAACTGTTCCATTTTCTCAGCGTGTCCAACACTTGTAGGCTATATTAAAGAAATTTCTACAGTAGCACTGAGATTAGAATTATCATGAAAAAATATTAAATAACCAACATCAGGTAAGTTTAAGGTAAGAATTTATCTTAATGCCTATGGTGTTTGGATTTAGCTACTTCTTGTACAAATTCAGTTTGTTCCATTTCTTAAATTAGTTAGGCCTAAATGGAGAACAGTGAAACAGTATGTGTCTCGGCATGACCTATATTTCGACCAAGTAGGATAGAATGCAATTGCCTGAAAAAATATTTCATCAGGCTATTCAAATAAATTAATAATGTGTGCCTTCAGTGCTATGTTAAACAGCATTCAATTTGTTGCTTATGACATTAGTGCGTTATTTCTCTAATCATGATAGCAGAGAATTATTTACGAGCAGCAACAGCAGCAGAATGCAAGTGCCAGCTGGCCAACAAGTTATCAGTGAGAGGTTGCATCAATGTGTAGTCCAACCTGGTACTTTATAGAATGCTGTGGTATTGTACAAGAACAAATGTTACATAATGATGTTAGTTTAGTTTGTTCTTACATATGACAGTATTATATAGCGAAACTGGGAAGATTAATTTTTCAGATTTTTTTTTTTTAGAATAGCCTATAATATTTATGTATTTTCTGTTTCTCTGTACAATTAAGGAAACAAATAACAAGAAACACACCCAGAATTAAATAAGAAAAAACACAATTAAATAAGAAACACACAAAGTAAATAACTAAAACACACCAAGAATTAAATAAGAAGCAACACACAAAATAACTAAAAACACATAACACAGCTGAACTCATTTTACTGTTTTTTCACCAACAATTCTGTTTTGATTTTCTCTTGCTTCAGAAGTTCATACTCCCTCTCAAGTCTTACTTGTTCAATTTTCAGCTTTACTCTCTCTTGCTCTAAACGAAGAGAGTGAAGCTCCTGTTTCCACAAGTGTTCCTGCGTTGCTTCCTCCGTGCACTTTGTTATCGCCTCAGCTTTTAATTTGTGGACTTTTGCCAAGGGTTCTTCTGATTTGCTAAGCGTTGGCCTTCTACGCTTAGCCCACCTTGGAGAAATTGACACTGGAGGGGCTGGGGAAATGTTGAAGTCTACACTGCTCACTTTATGGGAGTCACTTTCATTACAGCTTGTAGTCGGTTTCAGAGCTGGATGTATTGAAGACTTTAGCATATTTGAAGTATAGTCGCTCCAATCCAACTGCACTGCTTCAGCCTCCATATTAGAATCCCCACACCCCTCTTCCAAAACAACTACATTACTGGTACCAATGTCCATAGTTAATTCTAATGGTTCCCTATCACTCACAGTTGTCACCTCTAATGGTTCACTATCGCCATCGTACGGGTTCTTCATTCCCTCTACTGAAAGGCGAATCAGCTCGATTACTCTTTCCAGAATAGGGTCACTTTTAATAAACGTATTAGTGCCCCCACCTGTTTTCAACACTTCCATTTTTCTGTCCGCTGATGCTTTCCTGGCAGCTTTCTTCATGTTCTCCCAAACTGTCTTCAAATTTGCAGCGTCCCGAACAGACTCATTTCCTTGGGAATTAAACGAAATGGCAATTTTTCCCCACCTATCATTCTTCACCTGCGTCGTTACACCATCTGTTTTCTTATTTTCAATTACATGAATGTTCTCAGCCACCAAATTGATTAACATTTCCTTCTCGTGGAACGTCATATTTGGCTTCTTCCTTCGTTTCTGCAGCTCACAAGCGGACATGATTGACGAGAAAATTACGAAAAACAGCAATAATATCTCAAACACGTCCAAAACACTCAACAACTTGTATATTTTCGCTAATGGCGGCAGTGCGTAGTCATTTGTTTTCCGTGCGGCAGTATGAAAAATTCTACGTTCAAATTCACATTGCAAGGAAATCTTGGGTTTCGTAAACCGAGATAATAAATGCTGTGGTGAATACGGAAGCAAGCGTTATCCGAGATAATAACATTATCCGAGTTTTGGAAATCTAAGATAACAGCCAAAGTTACCGACGTTGGTGAATACGGGCCTAAGGCAACGTACCACATAGTTGAGTGCCGGGCTGAGTCGCTCAGACGATCTGACCCCAACTTGGCAGGTTCGATACTGGCTCAGTCTGGTGGTATTTGAAGGTGCTCAAATACGGTATATTACCGACACGTAAAAGAACTCCTGCAAGACAAAATTCCGGAACCTCGGCGTCTAGGAAAACCGCAAAAGTAATTAGCGGGACGTAAATCGAATAACATTATCACATAGTCGAGCATCTCGTATCCTTACTCCCAAGTCTTCCAGCCAAAGTTTTCAACATTTGCTTAACACTACTCCTTTGTCGGGAATCACCCAGAACAAATCGTGTTGCTTTCCTGTGAATTTCTTCCAGTTCTCGCATGAAGTAGTCCTGGTGAGGATCCCTTACACTCTAACTGTGGTCTCCTTTACATCCTTATAACAACCCCTTAATGCCCTCATTATCCTGTGAAGAAATCTATAACCTTTCTTAACAACAGGTAAACCCCGTCATACGCCATTTTGGTTTTAAGTCTAGTGCTGCCATCTCTTAACAGTACGTGGAACTTGTAATGCGTTAGGTGGGTACAGACATGCGTGCCGAACTCTTGTAACGTACACTATGTCGAGCGCCAAGGTCAAATGGGGCAAGGGCGCCTCTACACGCATCTTCTGTGGTGTTTGTCGAAACGTGATTCGTCAGTTCCGATCAGTAGAGCTGTAAAGTTGCATTTTACAGGTTTCGTATTTAAAATCCGTGTTCGAAAGTCGTATTCGTTAGAAACAAAGTTAGAAGTTTTGGACCGCTGTGAGATAGGTGAGCGTATTGTTCACATTCAGCGTGCTTTGGGACTTGGTGAATCCACTGTGAGAACTAATCACGACAATGCGGAATCAGTTCGAAAAACTGCTCAATCTTCTACTACATAAGTGTGACTAGAGTGACCAAGCGATGGCATGCTATGCCATTGGATTGAGCATCACGACCAACAACACGTGTCTTTCTCTAGAGCTGATAGTTAGGCTAAAGCCAAGAGCTTGTATTACTGTGTTTCATTGTTAAATGTTCAAGTGTATAAATTTTGCATTAAAGGACGTTTCAGAAACATGATATGGTTATTTTTTGTAAAAATACTAAGAATCTCTGCTATTTTAAACTTAATACGTGAGTAAACGGAAACCTAACCCTATATTTTACATATAAAATGACCGTGCCGCGAGTATTTGTTGAGTGGATCCTGCTGACTTGCTGGATAACTGTTGAGTGCCCGACTCGTTGGCTGAATGGTCAGCGTCCTGGCCTTCGGTCCAGAGGGTCCCGGGTTCGAATCCCGCCGGATCGGGGATTTTAACCTTCATTGGTTAATTCCAATAGCCCGGGGGCTGGGTGCTTGTGCTGTCCCCAACATCCCTGCAACTCACACACCACACATAACACTATCCTCCACCACAATAACACGCAGTTACCTACACATGGCAGATGCCGCCCACCCTCATCGGAGGGTCTGCCTTACAAGGGTTGCACTCGGCTAGAAATAGCCACACGAAATTATTTATTACTGTTGAGTGAATGAAAGAATGAATCGGATGAATGAACGGATTATTGCAGTTACGTCACTTAAGTGTATTTTACTTTGTGTATTTTAAAATTAAGGATTCTATTGTAGTCATTTTCAATATTATTACTATTGTTTTCGCTACTAATAGTAATATAATAGGACAGTTCGGCGGCCTCCTCCTCCTCCTCCTCCTCCTCCCGCGGGAAATTTGAATTTTGGCAAGAAATTTGAATTTTGGCGCGAGTTTTGAATTTGTAAACAAAGCCACGTGCTTTTTGACAGCTGTCATCGACAACAACGCATCGCTAACCTCACTGCTGCCATCTTGACGGGCCTAAAACTCAGTGGTACCAACTTAACCTAACTAGCGAGAGATTTAAATTTGTAAACAAAGCCACGTGTTTTTGACAGCCACGTGCTTTTTGACAGACAACAACGCATCGCTAACCTCACCGCTGCCATCTTGACGGGCCTAAACCTCAGTAGTACCAACTTAACCTAACTAGCGCGAGATAAACAAATCCACGTGTTTTTTGACAACCACGTGCTTTTTGACAGACAACAACGTATCGCAAACCTCAGTGCAGCCATCTTGACGAACCTAAACCTTAGTGGTACCAACTTAACCTCACTAGCGCGAAATTTGAATCGGTAAACAAATCCGCGTGCTTTTTGACAGCTGTCATCCGCCATCTTTAAACTACAGAGCACCGTGCTGCCCTCTTTATCGCAGTAGCTGCAAATTCGTCACCTGTCATCGGCAGTGCTGCCATCTTGGCGGGCCTAAACCTTAGTGCTACCAACTCAACCTTACTAGCGCGAGATTTGAATCGGCAAACAAATCCACGTGCTTTTCTGACAGCTGTCATCCGCCATCTTCAATCTATAGAGCACAGTGCTGCCCTCTTTAGCTACTTACCTTAGAAATGTGGTGGCGGATAATTTGCAAAATGCTTTTTGACAGCAGCCACCTTTGAGCACCGTGCTGCCCTCTTTGTGGTAGCGGGAAATTCCACGTGCTCTTGTTTGGAAACAAACTCGCGTGCTTTTTTCTGACAGCTGTCATCCGCCATCTTGCATCACAAACCTCAGTGCTGCACTCTTTAGTTAGATACCTTTGAAATGCGGTGGCGGCAATTTGAAAAATTCTACATTCTCTTGTTTGGAAACAAACCTATGGGCTTTTTTTGACAGCTATCATCCGCCATCTTTAATCCAGAGAGCACCGTGCTGCCCTCTTTAGCTACTTACCTTTGAAATGTGGTGGTGGCAAATTCTACGCGTTCTTGTTTGGAAACAAACCCATGTGCTTTTCTGACAGCTGTCATCCGCCATCTTTAACCTAGAGAGAACAGTGGTGCACTCTTTAGTTGAAATGTGGTGGCGGCAAATTCCACGTGCTCTTATTTGGAAACAAATTCTACGTGCTCTTCAGCTGTCATCCACCATCTTTAATCAAGAGAGCACCGTGCTGCCCTCTTTGTGGTGGTGGATAATTTGAAATATTCTTTTTGGCAAGCAGCCATCTTTAATCCAGAGAGAACAGTGCTGCCCTCTTTAGCTACTTACCTTTGAGGCGGTTAATTAGAAATATTCTATTTGACAAGCTGCCATCTTTAATGAAAAGAGCATCGTGCTGCTATCTTGCGGGTAATTTTTACGTCACAGCTGTCATCCACCATCTTGCATTGCTAACCTTAGTGCTGCCCTCTTTAGCTACTTACCTTTGAGGCGGACTATTTGAAAAAATCTATTTGTCAAGCTGTCACCCGCCATCTTGCATCGCAAACCTCAGTGCTGCACTCTTTAGTTGAAATGTGGTAGCGGATAATTTGAAAAAAATATTTTTTATAGGCAGCCATCTTTAAACTACAGAACACCGTGCTGCTATCTTTATCGTAGTAGCGAGCAATTTAAAATCTAGATGCTTTTTTCTAACAGCTGTCATCCGCCATCTTTAATCTAGAGAGCACCGTGCTGCCCTCTTTGTGGTAGTGGTAAATTCCACATGCTTTTCAAACCCACGTGCTTTTCTTGACAGCTGTCATCCGCCATCTTTAATCAAGAGAGCGCAGTGCCGCACTCTATGTAGTAGCGGATAATTTGAAAAATTCTTTTTGACAAACAGCCATCTTTATTCAACACAGTTACCGCTATCTTACATCGCTTACCTCGGTGCTGCACTCTTTAGTTGAAATGTGGTGGCGGTAAATTCGAACAAGTTTAATCATACATCGGGGGAGCTAGAGTAAGCACGTGCTGCAGTGATGACGTCATCATGCATGTTTAGACTTGTCCGTTTTCTTAAGAGTAAGTCGGTGTAAAGGAATGTGGTGGCGGTAAATTCGAACAAGTTTAAACATGAATCGGGGAAGCTAGAGTAAGCACGTGCTGCAGTGATGACGTCATTGTGCATGTTTAGACCTGATCGTTTTTCTTAGCTATACATGTGTCCTGTGGCACACGACAACACGTTCTACAATGACTGTCGGCTGAGAAATCACGGTACGAAGTGGGCCATTCGCCAACGCCGTGTCCCATTTATCGTTCGCTACGGCGCATTTCACATCATGAGCATACCTCAGTGACGTCAGTCTATCCTGCAATTGGCATAAAGTTCTGACCACTCCTTCTTGGTGTTGCATTTGCTCTGTCAGTCAGTGTATGATTAAACCAATTAACACCTGGGTACTTACATTGTTTCCCATGAGATACTACCACCCCATCAACGCAATAATATCCTCTTGGTAAAACATTCAACTCGACTTTTCATCTCATTATTAATCATGTTATTGTCCATCTCACAACAATGGCAATGAATTTACTACTCTATACACTATCGGTGATTCCAGATCTTTACTCGTATCAAGTTCAACCCCACAGGGCGAGAAGTGGTGAAGAAAGTCCAAAGTGACCGTGACTGTGTGTGCACGTTGCAGCATAGCTCTCATCCAAACTTCATATACATACGACTTACCAGTCACATAGGTTCAATAGAGCAGCCGTGAATATAGCTTTCCGTGGTTTCCCATTTTCATGTGTGGAAAATGTTGGAGCTGTTCTTTAATTAAGCCTGTAGTTGCTTCCTTCCCGTTCCTAATATTTTCCTACCCCACTGTCACAATAAGAACTATCTGTGCCGGTATGACATAGAACAAAATTAGAAAAACATATGACTTAATATCTGTAAAATAATACTGGTGGGGAATGATATCCCTAGGCCTAGCATTACAACGGGAGAGGGTGACATACAAAAATAACAAAAGCAAACAATGTTAGGAATCCATTGCTTTCGGGCTCGCTACGATGAGCTGTGACACTCTGGATGCCGTAGCCTCCTTCGGCTTGGGGCTGAGAACAATGAAAAGATTTTCCAAACTGACCGATATTAAGAATTAATTACACAGTTTTTGCTCTCCTAATGCTGATTGGTGTCAGTCCCAGCAACAGATGGCGCTATGCATAAATACATACTGTTATCAATTATATTTAATATTTATTTCAAGAGATCAGTTTCTTTCCAAAAAAAAAAACAGGGAGAAAGTTTCACTAACCCAAAAAGCTAATTTAAGACTAAAACTTAAAACTGAACGCATAAGAATAACTTAAAATTTCAAATATATTATAAAATGTCTACTGACACTAAAATAAAAAATTCTGCAACAATTCACATCACACACATACATAATACATACATACATATATACATACATACATACATACATACATATATACATACATACATACATACATACATACATTATCATTATAGACTGTTATGCCTTTCAGCGTTCAGTCTGCAAGCCTCTGTGAATTTACTAAACGTCGCAACAATCCTCGATTTGCAACTAGTGTTGTGGCCTCATTTAGTTCTATACCTCTTATATTTAAATCGTTAGAAACTGAGTCTAACCATCGTCGCCTTGTTCTACCTCTACTTCTCTTACCCTCTATAGCAGAGTCCATTATTCTCCTAGGTAACCTATATCCTCCATTCGCCTCACATGACCCCACCACGGAAGCCGGTTTATGCGTACAGCTTCATCGAGTTCATTCCTAAATTAGCCTTTATCTCCTCATTCCGAGTACCCTCCTGCCATTGTTCCCACCTGTTTGTGCCTGCAATCATTCTTTCTACTTTCACGTTTGTTACTTCTAACTTATGAATGACATATCCTGAGTCCACCCAGATTTCGCTCCCGTAAAGCAAAGTTGGTCTGAAAACAGACCGATGTAAAGATAGTTTCGTCTGGGAGCTGACTTCCTTCTTACAGAATACTGTTGATCGCAACTGCGAGCTTGCTGCATTAGCGTTACGACACCTTGATTCAATCTCACTTACTATCTTGCCATCCTGGGAGAACACACAACCTAAATACTTGAAATTATCGACCTGTTCTAGCTTTGTATCCCCAATCTGACATTCAGTTCTGTTGAATTTCTTACCTACTGACATCAATTTAGTCTTCGAGAGGCTAATTTTCATATCATACTCATTGCACCTATTTTCAAGTTCCAAGATATTAGACTGCAGGCTTTCGGCACAGTCTGCCATTAAGACCAAGTCGTCAGCATAGGCCAGACTGCTTACTGCAATTCCACCTAACTGAATCCCTCCCTGCCATTTTATACCTTTCAACAGATGATCCATGTAAACTACGAACAGCAAAGGTGAAAGATTACAGCCTTGTCTAACTCCTGTAAGTACCCTGAACCAAGAACTCATTCTACCATCAATTCTCACCGAAGTCCAATTGTCAACATAAATGCCTTTGATTGATTTTAATAATCTACCTTTAATTCCATAGTCCCCCAGTATGGCGAACATCTTTTCCCTCGGTACCCTGTTATATGCTTTCTCTAGGTCTACGAAACATAAACACATCTGCCAATTTCTCTCGTAGCATTTTTCAATTACCTGGTGCATACTGAAAATCTGATCCTGACGGCCTCTCTGTGGTCTGAAAGCACACTGGTTTTCATCCAACTTCCTCTCAACGACCGATCGCACCCTCTCTTCCAAGATGCCAGTGAATAATTTGCCTGGTATACTAATCAATGAGATACCTCGATAGTTGTTGCAATCCTTCCTGTTCCCTTGCTTATAGATAGGTGCAATTACTGCATTTGTCCAATCTGAAGGTACCTTACCAACACTCCACGCTAATTTTACTACTCTATGAAGCCATTTCATCCCTGCCTTCCCACTGTACTTCACAATTTCAGGTCTAATGTCATATATTCCTGCTGCTTTATGACAATGGAGTTTATTTAAAATCCTTTCTACTTCCTCAAGCGTAATTTCACCAACATCATTTTCCTCCTCCTCATTAACTTGGCTGTTCGCAACACCACCAGGAATATAACCTTTTATGTTGAGAAGATGTTCAAAAAATTCCCTCCACTTCTCCAGTGATACCCTTCTATTATGAGTTCACCTGAATTACTCAAAACACTGTTCATTTCCTTTTCCCTCCCTTCCTAACATTCCTTATTACAGTCCAGAAAGGTTTCCCTGCTGCTTGACCTAGCCTTTCCAGGTAAACACTGTTCATTTCCTTTTCCCTCCCTTCCTAACATTCCTTATTACAGTCCAGAAAGGTTTCCCTGCTGCTTGACCTAGCCTTTCCAGGTTATTACCAAAATCTTCCCACGACTTCTTTTCGGATTCAACAACTATTTGTTTCGCTCTGTTTCTTTCATTTATGTACAAATCCCTGTCTGCCTCGGCCGTTGTTTGGAGCCATTTCTGATAAGCCTTCTTTTTACGTTTACAAGCTGCTATCACTTCATCATTCCACCAAGATGTTCGCCTTTTCTCATCTTTACACACAGTTGTTCCTAGGCATTCCCTTGCTGTTTCTACCACAGCATCCCTCTACGCCACCCATTCACTTTTTATATCCTGAACCTGCTTACTGTCTACTGTTTGAAACTTCTCACTAATCATATCCATGTACTTCTGTCTAATTTCCTCGTCCTGGAGATTTTCTACCCTTATTCGTTTGCAGACAGATTTCACTTTCTCTACCCTAAGCCTAGATATACTTAGTTCACTACAGATCAGAGAGTGGTCTGTATCATCGAAAAATTAACACAATTAACAAGAAATAAAAATCCATAAACTAAACTTTCAATTATATACCCGAGCAACACCGGTTGATGAAGCTACTTTAATGTGATATTTTGGCCATTGGAGTGTATAAAATAACAGGTCAGACCTCTACAATACAAATAACTTCAACGTTTAATTCATCAACACAATGCTTTCTTTGTTCATAATCTGGCTCCGATAATATACGTCCAACTCAGTAGGATCCTAGAACGATTATAAATATGTCTGTGGCACTTTGCAAATGAATCCATTTCCCTTCAGATAATTTTAAATGTGGCCAGGGCCACTAAATGTACTCTTAGGAGGAATATATGTTAACTTGTATGTTGTTTCTTGCAGACACGCTGCGAACAGTGTGCGGCACTCTATGGATCACTGGAGGAACATGTGGATGTGAGGGAGTTGCAACTAAGAGAACCTACCAGAGTGATGCAAGAATTGGAGAGAAGTTTTAAGGAGAGGGAGACTAATATGAGGATGTGGGAAGAGGTTCTGAAAGAGAGAGAGACGGTGATAGAACAACGGGAGAAAGCGTTGGAGAAGAAAGTGAAGGAGGTGGAAAAAGCTAGTAAGGGCAGAAACGAAATGGCGGTGGAGACATTATGTGAGATCAGAGAGAAGATTGTGGAGCTGCGAGAGCTGTCATGTGCGAAGAGAGAGGCCCTTTCTCGCCAAAGAGAGGTGGAGTGGCGGGACAGGGAGGAAGGTCCAAGGTGGCGGGAACTGCTCTCCCATTACGACCCAGGTCACGTGATCCTTGAGCACACTCTAAGTTGGGCCGCTGAAGAGGGTTATATCAATGTGGTGAACTTCATTCTTGCGAGAAATCCCTGTGTGGACTGGAAGCGCACCGCATTGAACCATGCTGCTGATAGGGGGCAGCTGCATGTCGTGAAGGCTCTGGTACAAGAGGAGAAGAATCAGGGTCGGGAGGACTGTCTCTCCTTTGGAAGGTGCGATATCGACGTGAACATCGGCACCCACAGTCGAGGACTGCCTGCGCTGCTCCTGTCAGCCAAACAGGGCCACGTGGAGGTGGTTATGTACCTACTGGAGGAGGGAGGTATGGGCAGCGAACTTGTACCATCTGCTGAGTGGGGTCAGCTCGATATAGTGAAGTACCTGGTGGAGGAGGTAGGTATGAGTGTGGATGTACTAGGTCGCGCTCTTTTACCAGCTGCTCGGTGGGGTCACCTCAATACTGTGAAGAGCCTCACCAACCTAAACTACATTCGTTTGAATGTTAAGTCTAGAAATGGTGACACTGCCCTACACATGGCTGCTCGGTGGGGTCACCTTGAGGTAGTGAAGCATCTCACTGCACTAGACCATACTAGTCTCAATCTTATGAATAGTGATGGTCACACTCCACTACATCTGGCTATAAGAGCCGGCCACCTTCAAGTAGTGAAGCACCTCACCACTCTAGACCACAATAGCCTCAATGTTCAGACATATGCTGGCAACACCCCACTACACCTGGCTGTAATTAATGGTGACCTTGAGGTAGTGAAGTACCTCACAAATCTAGACCACAGTAGTCTCATAGCTAAGACCAGTGATGGTGAGACTCCACTCCATGTGGCTGCTTGGAAGGGTCACCTTCAAGTTGTGGAGCACCTCACCACTCTAGATCACACTAGTCTCAATGTCAAGGATATTGGTGGCTACACACCTCTACACTGGGCTGCACGCTACGGTCACCTTAAGATAGTGAAGCATCTCACCACGCTACACCAGACTAGTCTCAATCTTAAGGACAGTTACGGTCACACTCCGTTACATGTGGCTGCACAGCGCGGTCACCTTGAAGTAGTAAAGCATCTCCGAAATCTAGATCAGGCTAGTCTCAGTTTTAAGTCTCTTGGTGATTACACTCCACTACACTGGGCTGCACGAAATGGTCACCTTAAAGTAGTGAAGTACCTCACCACTCTAGGCAACAATCTTCTCAATACAAAGACAAGCCTTGGTTACACTCCACTACACCTTGCTGTAATGGAAAGTCACCTGGAGATAGTAAAGTACCTCGTCACAGTAGACCCCACTCTTCTCAATGTTAAGACTACTGTTGGTTACACTCCACTACACCTGGCTGTAAGGGGCAGTCACCTTGATGTAGTGAAGCACCTCACCACACTACACCCCACTATTCTCAATGTCACGACTACTGATGGGCGCACTCCATTACACTTTGCTGCATGGCGCGGTCACCTTGACGTAGTGCAGCACCTCATCACACTAGACCCCACTCTTCTCAAGGTTCAGGATAAGTTTGGTCGCACTCCACTACACGATGCTACAGCAAATGGTCACCTTAATGTAGTGCAGCGCCTCGCTACACTAGACCCCACTCTTCTCAAGGTTCAAGATGAGTGTTGTCGCACTCCACTACACCTGGCTGCAATACGTGGTCATCTTGAGATCGTGAAGCCACTCGCCGCACTAGACCCCACTCTTCTCAAGGTTCAACATGAGTATGGTCGCACTCCACTACACGGGGCTGCAGAAAATGGTCACCTTGATGTAGTGCAGCACCTCACCGCACTAGACCCCACTATTCTCAATATCACGCTTAGTGATGGGTGCACTCCACTATACGGGGCTGCAAAAAATGGTCACCTTGATGTAGTGCAGCACCTCACCGCACTAGACCCCACTATTCTCAATATCACGCTTAGTGATGGGTGCACTCCAATACACGGGGCTGCAAAAAATGGTCACTTTGATGTAGTGCAGCACCTCACCGCACTAGACCCCACTATTCTCAAGGTTCAGGATAAGATTGGTCGCACTCCACTACACGATGCTGCAAAAAATGGTCACCTTGATGTAGTGCAGCACCTCACCGCACTGGACCCCACTATTCTCAAAGTTCAGAATAAGTTTGGTCAAACTCCACTACACTATGCTGCAGAAAATGGTCACCTTGATGTAGTGCAGCACCTCAGCACACTAGACCCCACTATTCTCAAGGTTCAGGATAAGCATAGTCAAACTCCACTACACTATGCTGCAGAAAATGGTCACCTTGATGTAGTGCAGCACCTCACCGCACTAGACCCCACTATTCTCAAGGTTCAGGATAAGATTGGTCGCACTCCACTACACGATGCTGCAAAAAATGGTCACCTTGATGTAGTGCAGCACCTCACCGCACTGGACCCCACTATTCTCAAAGTTCAGAATAAGTTTGGTCGCACTCCACTACACGAGGCTGCAGAAAATGGTCACCTTGATGTAGTGCAGCACCTCACCGCACTAGACCCCACTATTCTCAAGGTTCAGGATAAGCATAGTCAAACTCCACTACACTATGCTGCAGAAAATGGTCACCTTGATGTAGTGCAGCACCTCAGCACACTAGACCCCACTATTCTCAAGGTTCAGGACGAGGATGGGAGCACTCCACTACACGAGGCTGCAGCAAAAGGTCACCTTGTGGTAGTGCAGCACCTCAGCACACTAGACCCCACTATTCACAAGGTTCAGGATAAGTTTGGTCGCACTCCACTACACTATGCTGCAGCAAATGGTCACCATGAGGTAGTGCAGCACCTCAGCACACTAGACCCCACTATTCACAAGGTTCAGGATAAGCTTGGTCGCACTCCACTACACAATGCTGCAGCAAATGGTCACCATGAGGTAGTGCAGCACCTCACCACACTAGACCCCGCTATTCTCAAGGTTCAGGATAAGCATAGTCAAACTCCACTACACTATGCTGCAGAAAATGGTCACCTTGTGGTAGTGCAGCACCTCACCGCACTAGACCCCACTATTCTCAAGGTTCAGGATAAGTTTGGTCGCACTCCACTACACTATGCTGCAGCAAATGGTCACCATGAGGTAGTGCAGCACCTCAGCACACTAGACCCCACTATTCACAAGGTTCAGGATAAGCTTGGTCGCACTCCACTACACAATGCTGCAGCAAATGGTCACCATGAGGTAGTGCAGCACCTCACCACACTAGACCCCGCTATTCTCAAGGTTCAGGATAAGCATAGTCACACTCCACTACACGATGCTGCAGTAAATGGTCACCTTGATGTAGTGCAGCACCTCACAACACTAGACCCCACTATTCTCAAGGTTCAGGACGAGGATGGTCGCACTCCACTACACAAGGCTGCAGTACATGGTGAACTTGATGTAGTGCAGCACCTCACAACACTAGACCCCACTCTTCTCAAGGTTCAACATGAGTATGATCGCACTCCACTACACGATGCTGCATGGTACGGTCACCTTGATGTAGTGCAGCACCTCACCACACTAGACCCCACTATTCTCAAGGTTCAGGATGAGTATAGTCAAACTCCACTACACTTGGCTGCAGAAGATGGTCACCTTGATGTAGTGCAGCACCTCACCACACTAGACCCTACTATTCACAAGGTTCAGGATAAGTTTGGTCGCACTCCACTACACAATGCTGCAGCAAATGGTCACCATGAGGTAGTGCAGCACCTCAGCACACTAGACCCCACTATTCACAAGGTTCAGGATAAGCTTGGTCGCACTCCACTACACAATGCTGCAGCAAATGGTCACCATGAGGTAGTGCAGCACCTCACCACACTAGACCCCGCTATTCTCAAGGTTCAGGATAAGTATAGTCACACTCCAGTACACGATGCTGCAGTAAATGGTCACCTTGATGTAGTGCAGCACCTCACAACACTAGACCCCAGTATTCTCAATGTTAAGACTAGAAATGGTAAAACTCCTCTTGCCCTAGCTAAAATGTCGAATCAACACGAGGTGGTGCACTTCCTAGAGCAGTGCTCGACAAAGAAGAAAGTTACTTCGAAATCACTAAGGTTCACACGATAACAGTAATCTAGTGGGCTTCCTCTATCTGCAGCTCAGCTAGTTATGTGTAATACGACCTCTACCTACTCCTTGGAGGTATGATGGGGCCTTTCTCTCTCTCTTTTTTCTCACACTCTCTCTCAAGGATCAGTGCTACAACGGTGAGGGATCCTGCATTAGAATGGCGCCGCTAATAGGAGCTCTGTGTTATGCCGTGACCTGGAAATGGATGGGTGTCTGACCTAAGATTTTTGGCTATAAAAATAAATTATTGTAAAATTAAATGCGAGTTTGTGTTGGACCCAGCCCCATCTTCCTTGTGATAATTTGACAGCTCACTACATCCTTTGATCTCGGGGAGTGCGCACCACATGTCGCTGTCTGTTTCATTGGGAGTTGAATACAGTTACTGGTGTTCGTAGTGACTTAGTGTAGCGCAGTATCGTGTAAGCAAAGTGGCTCAAGCCGCCTTGGAATACGGAAGTAGACACTACAAGCTGACGAGAGTGTGGATAGTCGGCTGCTGGCGAGCGCCACAGAACTATACTGTATACAGGTAAGTGGCCTTGGGAAAAGTTGCAGTCAAAGACTCTTCAACAACTGTACTTGAAGACACTCACTTATTGTATGTTTTAGTACTTCACCACTACATTCACACTTTCAGTTGGTAGTAACAAAATTCCTCCATTAATGAAACTGTGAATTTCATTTGTAAGCTGTTAGAAGCTCAGCGTTCCATAGACCTCTATTATATCTGGTCTAGTTTATTCCGCTCCAGCTTCCAAAAGTGTTGGGAAGGTGTTTCAACCGAAGGAGTACAAGCGCAGGTGGAAGCAGGAAGAATATTCAACACTTGCTGTGTTAGCAGAGAATGAGGCAGACAGAGATCCACTTGTAGCAGAACGTGAAATGCGGTTCTACCAAACTATAAAATCAGCCTACAAATTATAAACCATGTTTTAAGATGAATCACTTAATATTTTTCAAAAAATTAATGACCTGATTAATCTTAAAAAGATAATAAAATCTCTTTGCAGCAAATATTTAGCAGACATGGTTTGAGTTACCGTAGTTTAAGTGAAAGGGTAGAATTGGTATAAACATCGCGCCCGCAGAAACGAGGTGATCTACGAAGAACGTTGTACTGAGCTAAGTACAGGAGGAAAACGACCAATGTCATGACAGGTCTGTCGTCACAAATCAACATAGGTGTTGTCCCCGTTTCTACCAACAGCCGCTCCCAGGGGTCCTCAGTTCGAACTATGATAAAAAAATGCCCTAAAAATATATTCACCGTTCAATGATGGCGAACATATAATATGGACACGGTGAGATCAACTAAAAGCTACAAATAACGTAAGGCGAAGCATGACGTCAATTTTGGAGGAAAATCTGTTTATTAAAGTAAACAAGGAAATATGAAAAAATAGTAAAAAGTATCAAATGATCAAAAATTTTACATGATTCAGAATTTTTCTTTCAGCTTGATAAAGTCCATCTTGAGAATCAAAAATATATTAAAAACTGAACGATACATGCCGACACACGTACTTATCAAATCAAATCTCGAAGTTTAATTAATTTTAACTCATTGGCTTGCGTGCTGGTTTTATATTTGTTAACACCTGCAACTGTAGAAGAACACGTTCCCTTTCCTGATATTGCAGTGGAGAAGATTAAATGCGCAAGGGGGAGATAAAACTAACCTAACTCTTCAACATAAACAGGCTGAGTGGTAAAATATCATACAAATATATACACCTCGAGTCATGAGGGAACTCATGACTACAACAGAACACTGTGAAACGGAACCACACACAATAAAATCACAAAAAAGGAAAATATACACAATCATATAAACAAAACATGATGTCGTAATTTCCAAGAATCACCAAGAAATCTTGCGGCATTGAAGCAACTCTCATTCACACAAAGCCTCGATGGAAAATATAAGGAAACATAATTTTACACTTTAAAAACACATCCTATTCAACGTATGTTCCTGAAATAAATTACATGACACAAAAGCAATCAACTGGTGGACTTTATAACGACACGCACAAATCAAAGTGGATTCCTGAAATAAATTACATGACACAAATTCATAAAAAATAACAGGGTTCTCTTTAACTTTCGAAACACAATTCAGCGTTGGTTCTTGAAATAAATCACATGACACAAATGTACCTCAGCGCAGAAATGCCGTGAAAGAAAAACCATACGAAACGTCTCGAATAAAAAATCTCGTCTACTGCAACACGTAGTGACATGGACAAAATCCAATAAAATCATCACGAAGTAACTCTCCACGGTAGACGCTATGTCCAACAGTTCAGTCGAACGTTCATTGATGTCATGTCGACTTTACAGATGATATGTTCGCTCATTCAGGACTTTTCAGCTCGTATAGTGAAGCTCTTAAAATTCTTTTCCACCACAAAGTGCAAAGAAAACCTTTTCAGCAGTGAAATAGAGCGCAGGATAATTGACTTTTGAAATGTTATGTATGTTTTACTCTTTAGATTATCCTATGTATTGTCTTCCTTACGGTCAGAAAAAATTGAAATCTGAGCAATTGGGGATGTTCATACACCGCACTGATGGAACTCTCCGTCCCTGAAACTTTCATCTTGGTCTCCTCGCACTATACCTACT
This sequence comes from Anabrus simplex, assembly GCF_040414725.1. Taxonomy (NCBI): domain Eukaryota; kingdom Metazoa; phylum Arthropoda; class Insecta; order Orthoptera; family Tettigoniidae; genus Anabrus; species Anabrus simplex. The sequence continues at coordinate 116,970,743 of NC_090279.1, read as the reverse complement.
CCCTCAGTTTGCCGTCAATTCCTATGAAGGAGTAATTTTTACTTCAAACATTTATATCCCCTCAAGGCAAAATTTCCAAAAGTAGTCTCGCCTCCAGTATCTTTTTGTGACACCCTACTTCTTCTGTACTGGATACTGGCTACATTTCACTTTAGTTTGATGGCATGTCTGGTGTTTACGTCGCAGCGACTCTTCCTTCATATTGACGATGGACTAGAAATGGGAAGGAAGTGACTGTGACCTCAAATAAAGGACAGCCCGGGTTTTGCCTGATGTGTAAATGGGAACTCCGAAGAAACAGGTATTCAGTTTTGTCTATAGTGGTTTTGATCCTACCATCTTCATCAACCATGTAAACACATTTGTCTTTCATTCAAGTTAGGCTGCCGACGATTCATTCGATCTGCGGGGTGACAGAGACATGTTTAACCTTGGAACGCCCTGCCAGGGAATCTTTATGTGCTGACGTCGAAGGATAAGAATTAACCCAATTCCCCTGGTGGGTAAAGGCCCGCCAAGCCACTTTATGTTCCGAGCGGTGGTCTTATTTGAACGAGAATGCTTTGACCGTTAACCAGGACGATGCACACTCAGGTTAAACAAAAGAATAAATAAGATGCAATACTCCTCTCAGTATGAAATGATCCCGTGTAACCCCTGCAAGGTGTAGGAAGATGTGTGATTTGTCGGGTTCTAATATCTTATGTAACTCGTGCCACGGTACCTTAATTGAAATTAATATTCCCAGCCTGGCCGCGTATCCGACCTAAGGCCCCCTGAACTGTCCATTGCAGTGTGCAGTAGATCACAGTTATAAGTAAACAAACGAGAAACCACGGGCCGCGTCTTGGAGCAATGAAGACATGCCCAGAGAAAGTAAGGGATTCACTGTGCGTCACGCCTTCCAAGTCAGACGAGACCAGGACTTGTCCAAGAGATATCAGACAGGAGAGTTGAAACATAGGCTTGCTATGCTGTAATACGAAGTTCATCCTTTTAAATGTAGTAACATTAAAGAACAGAACGACCCTCAGTACGGAGGATACTGGCTCCCTAACGTAAGATGCGACTAAAGGGGGTGCCTAGTTGTATGTATAGACCAGTTTATCAGATTAGTGATGCGACATGTGGAACTATTTCAGGTTCCTGATACGGGACAGCTGTAGAACTAATCGTCCATCTCAGAATCATATAATAAGAAAGAAGTGGTATCTCCTGCTTGGCTCTCAACCTGAAGACCACGGAACTCGCAGCTCAGTCTTGTGCGAGCCTCCTAACTTTCACCTTACCTGTCCGATGTTCCTTCGACAGCTCTTAACCTTTCTCGACACTGATGGTATTAGATATTAGCTTCAAACTTCGACGGGTCCCTCCTCTGATTGGTGTTGAGAGAGTAAGGTTGCCCAGTTGTTATCAGTCCTCATTTACGCATGCCTTTGATTGCCTGTAATAATCTGTACCTGATCCTATAAGAGCTCTTTCGCCCTGGTGCTCTGACGTAAACATAAGTACATATTGGTTTCTTTCAATGACTTGATTGATACTGAATATCTGGTACTCACTGCCTGTGGATACCTTGTCTGGTAATCTAAACAACAAAGAGCGTCAGTGAGCTTTCAGGACCACATGAGCACGTGAACACCCAGTTTTAATGCATATTCACGCGCGCATGAAGCATTTAAACCTGCTTCCTTCCTTTCGACAATCGATCAAAAGCATTCAACTTTTATCGAAGCTCCGTTACACCGACGAAGACCACCTCTAATAGTGAGACCTCGAGGCACGTTTCGATTAGTGGCAATATGGCGGCGCATGATTTCGGGGTGATCGTGAATGCCAGTTTAATGTAATCGTTGTGATTGACGTATTTCGTGCCTGCTTTTGTGGCTGCTTCTCGTACTTTCCGATAGTGATGAGGAAGTATAGGAGTCCGGTTCTTTTCTTTGGAAGTTTAATGTACTAAGTATACTAAGTATATTACTATTATTATTATTATTATTAGTGTCGTGTTAGAATGTAATGTACATATTTTATATTTTAGCATGGGTCGATCGTGTTGTGTACCTCTCTGTAAGTCAAATTATGACACTTCTTCTGGTATTTCTGCCCCACATTCCCGAAGGACACAATCTTACGAAAGAAATTGATTCGTCGCATTCATGGTGAAAATTTCACAGTAAATAATAAGATTGTTGTCTGCATCAAACATTTTGAGCCTAAGTTTGTTGTAAATGAATACATTTTTCCCGCTGAGAATGGTGAACTGATTCGCATCCGGAGGAAGAATCTTAAATTAGCTACCTGTTGCCTATCCAACCATATTTGACAATCTGCCTTCGTATAATACTATACGTTTGCCTCGAAGGACCCTGAAGTGTGTAAGCACCAATTGCTACAGAGAGACGAAGAAACATTTAAACGTTGGTGTAAAGAGGACACGATAGAAGTGAAGAAGGGAACTGTGAGCCCATTTAGTGTGATTGTGAAAGATGATAGTATTCTATTCTTAAAAATTCAAGACCAACATATTCCACAGTAGCGGTGAGTTTTATCGTGACGGGTGACCTGCAAATGAAAGTTCGGTTTAAAAGCATTGAGGTATATATTAGGATCTGAAGGGAAGTGTGAAACTCTGCTAAGTAATCTTGGTAATTATAAGGGCCCGGATGTGCAATGCTCCAATATATAGCCTACAAACTCTGTTCACGGCAAGTCGATTACAAATACAGTATATACATTTTATTTACATTATATGTATTATTTTATGCCGGCCCCGTGGTGTAGGGATAGCATGCCTGTCTCTTGCCCGGAGGCCCCGGATTCGATTCCCGGCCAGGTCAGGGATTTTTACCTGGACCTGAGGGCTGGTTCGAGGTCCACTCAGCCTACATGATTAGAATTGAGTTGCTATCTGACGGTGAGATTGCGGCCCCGGTCTAGGAAGCCAAGAATAACGGCCGAGAGGATTCATCGTGCTGACCACACGACACTTCGTAATCTGCAGGCCTTCGGGCTGAGCAGCGGTCGCTTGGTAAGCCAAGACCCATCAAACGCTGTAGTGCCATGGGGTTTGGTTTGGTTTTATATGTATTATTTTGCGTTTTTATATTTTAAGAGCATTTTCTTGGAATTTGGAAAATTTTCCGGCCAAATTTTGGAGATTTTGTTCCGTTTGTTATGCTACCAAATTATTTTACGAAATTACGTCTGAAAGCCTCAGCCAGTAATACAAATATTAAAATAAAACAGTTCTGAATCATATTTATATTTTAAATTTCATAGAAATTAATTTCTCAAGGTTTCTTTTATAATTCTTTAGTGTTCTTGTTGACTTCAATTTCACATATCGTCTTTTATTATTATTTCGAGTTACTTTCAAACTGCTTCTTTTTCAAACAATATGCTTTGTATTGTGTATTCTCTGTCTTCGAGCAGCCTTCAAATAAAAGACCCATATTACTGTATGTACTCTCATGTTCATGAAAAAACAGAACACCTTGAAAGACTAGGAAGTTCATATTCACAGGACATGTTCATTAGTATGTTCAGCAGAAACCATTAGCACTTCAGTCACCTGTTGGCCAGTAGGCACTGGGTCACCCATGAGCACGGTTAACTTGTTTCATGCGTGATGGCATCTACGAGTATAAGGCACGATTGGCGTCCTGCGGTGTAGCCATCCATGCTGCATGCATCTGGTTCCACAGTTTATCTTTGATGCTTGGAACTGGGTCACAGCGCTGCACCCGTCCTTTCACCATATCCCACATATGTTCGATTGGCGACAAGTCTGGTGATCAGGTGGGTCAGGACAACAGCATGGCATCCTGTGACAACAAGAAGGCACGTGTTCGTGCAGCAACATGTGGTCGTGCATTGTCCTGCTGAAATATGGCGTCTGGGGTGTCGTGTAGAAAGGGCATGGCTAAGGATCGCACGATGTCATTCACGTAGGTGAAACTGGTCACAGTGACCTGGACACGCACAAACTGTGATTTGTGGTAATACCCAGTAGCACTCCACATCGTAAGGCCTTGAGTTGGCGCTGTATGCCTTGTACGAATGCAGTTAATGTGATGCCTCTCCCCCTGTCTGCAGCTAACCTAAACGCGGCTATCATTTTCAAACAAACAGAATCTGGATTCTTCCGAAAACTCTATCTGCTGCCATTCCTGTCCCAGTGACGTCGATCCAGACATATTTATTTATGCACATTAGTCAAAGGTAGGCGGAGAAGTTGAACACGCGCGGGTAACCCAGACCGTAATAAACGGGGACGGACTGTCACTCTTGACAGTGTACGATGAGTTACACTGCTCCACTGTTGCGTCACAGCCGAGTAGGGCGCAGATCTCTCCTGCAATGCCATTCGGATGAGGTGTCGATCTTCTGGGTGGTGCTACTAGACCCATCTCGTCGTGTTCTACGGCCTTCTGTGAACCATTCTGTACACACCCATTGCAATGACGACACACTTCGTCCCACACGAGCATCAATTTCCCGGATGGAGGCATCACGTTCCCTCATGCCAATAATGCGCCCTCTTTCAAACTCACATATTTGACGGTACGGTTCTCGCATACGTCTGCGGGGCTTCCTGCACGTCTGCTCAAGTCACACTGGTCAGTTACCTTCGTTTTATAGCGACAACGAGAGCCGCAGACACATTTTACCAGTCGGTGGTGGTGTGCCGAGATATCAATGTGGACCTTGAACGTGAGGGCTGACATGGTTCCAGTGCTAACCATTTCTTCAGAACATACTAATGCACATGTCCTGTGAATATGATCTTCCTGCTACTAGTCTTTCGAGATGGATTTTATAAGCATTTGTGTACTAGGGTACGTGAACGAATCGTATCCATAAAATTTCATTATAATTGTTGTCCTAAATGGACGATAATGCTTTTACGCAAATTAAGAGTAAAAGTAGCGGTAAAAATAATACAATGTTTATCAGAGAAATATATGCACACATACTTTCCTACATACATACATATCTTTATTACCCTCCCTAGTGTACACCGTCGGCTTACAGGTAATAAAGACAGAGCAAACAAAAACAAACAAAAATAGCCACATCTCTCATAAAACTACTGAACTAAATTAACTACCTGTACGTCTACTCAGTATTATCCCACACGTAAGCGGATAGCCAGCACACATGCAGGAAGCCACCGCACTACAAACTACCCTAATCATCTGCTCCTACCCACGACCTAAAAAAATTAGTAGACTGATCGCTGGGTCAGCCCTGGTATGGAACACATGACCACCAACCCGTTGACAGCAGCCACCAGTCTCGCCACGTGAGAACTGCTATGATATCTCACCGACACTTACTGACACTGTGTTCCTTCCCTACCATGCGTGACAAGCCACCCTGGCGGAAACCAGACCCAACACGTGGCCTACTACACTCTTCCGCTATGTACGTCACACCTACTCTGATCCATTGTCAGCGCACTACCTCCTTTTTCTTCACGTGCAGACATGCTTAAGCCTAACTTCCTTGGGATGGGTCAGGTACCCACCCCTCCCTCTTCCCTTGATAAGTCACCCTCTACTCTCTCGCAATATTCCCGCTAACTACATCTCACCTTATTAAACTTAAGACTTTAACATCCACTATCAATCATTTTACATTCCTCACCAACGCACCTAAAGCAATTTAACATTTTTTTAAAGATACTATTACATACTTTCACAGTTTCCATACTGCCAACATTTTCTCCTTAACTACAGTCTCACTTAATCTTCCTTAATTACTATTACATACCCTCCTTTATCCTCCCTCCTCACACATATACACCTAACAGTCCAATTTTTCCCCACACCTCACTTACACACAGACAAACAGTTTTCCATTCCAAGCCCATTAATTCACTCAGTCTTCTCAGTCTACCGCACCACACTTACACACATCAAACCGTTAGACTTTTCCCAGTTCTTCCATCTTAATAAACTTAAGACTTAAACATCAATAATCCATCATTTTGCATCCCTCATCAATGCACCTAAAACAATTTAACAATTTAAGACACTATGGCATACTTTCACAGTTTCCATACTGCCAACATTTTCTCCTTAACTACACTCCCACTTAATCTACCTTAATTACTATTACATGCGCTTCCTTTATCCTCCCTCCTCATACAAATACACCTGAAAAATCCACATTTTTTCTCACACCTCATTTACACACAAACAAACAGTTTTCCATTCCATCTCCATTAGTTCACTCAGTCTTCTCACAAATTTTTACTAGCTTCCAACTAAGCGTCATTTCAACCATCAACGATAAACTATACACCAACTTCTTAAATTTACACTACCCTCAGAGCCTGCTCAACCACCCCTTTTCTCAACTCCTACCTTTCTCAGGCTTTCCCTTGTTACAAACTCTTCTCATAAACACATCTACTCTCGTATTCCTCAAGTCTTAAATTTACTACACCCTCCCATCCTACTACTCCTCGATCTATTTCCCAACAACTTGCCCCGGGCGGATCACCATTCCACAGGACAAGGTACTCTCCCCCTTCCCCTAACACTACAGCCCCCTCTTCTGATATCATGGTCACCATGATACCCTTCAGGCATCTGATCAGGGCGGATATCCATTCCTCTGAGCAGAAAGCCTTCCCACCTTCCTCCCTCAGCATGAACCACTTTATCAGAACAACCCCTGTTATTCCCTCAGTTTCTTTATAAATCTAGCTCTAGCCACATTTAAGAATTTCTCTATATTCGTTCTTTTCTCCAACTCTCTGCATAACCAAGATGCCATCTTATAGCTTTTCCCTATCTTATCCACCTCCTTCTTACTCAGTAGTTTAATCTTTTTCTCCTCCAAAACTCGGCATTGATTGAAAATATGAAGGTCCGCTCACCTCTCTCCACATAACACACATATATCCTTATTCTCACTTCCTACCCATCCCCTGTTTCGCGGAACCAACAATACCCACCAATACAAACCTCTCTTACCCCTTCTGCCCTCAAACTCAGTTTTCGGGCTTAATACTTCCACCAATTTATTTAATACTGATAAAGACACTCTCTCTCTCTCTCTCTCTCTCTCTGCATTCCCTTATTAAACTCTGTCTTTCAATAGCTAGTAGTCTTCTCTTTATCCTTTCCCATATCCATTTATTCCTACCTCCCCCCCAAACACCTCCATGTACCCCCAATCCAATCTGTTGTAACTTTTTTGCACTTACTCACCCAGTAACCTTCGTTCGTCATACCTTTCTGAAAACTAAACGTTTCTTGTACTAATAACCCACCCTTCCCCTCCTCCAATCTAATCAAATCCTTGAACACCCTCTTAGCTATTTCAAAATCCATCGATTCTTTACAGACTAATCTGGCACCGGCATTGGCTGTACAGTTCGGGAGGTCCATCATGATCTTACAAAATTTCGCCACCACCTGGTTTAGTTCACCCCTGCCCTCCTCCATTCCCCATACTTCCACCCCAAATAGCATTTTGCCCATTACCAGTGATTTAAGCACCGTTTTCTGAATTTTGTATTTAACCTCTGGAAATTTCTCCTATACTGTTCTTTCCAAGAACCATTCTTACTAATTATTACACCTAGATACTCAATTTTTCCCCCTGGTCTAATTTCTTCCTGATCTAGCCTCCAGACTTTCTTATTCTTTCTCCCACCCCTTTTCCTACAAACCATTATCTGAGTCTTTCTTACATTTACTCTGAGAAACCTATTTCTAGTATACTCAACTACCTTGTCCAAACCTTTTTGCAACCCACTTGCCGTCAAAGCCAAAATCAACAGGTCATCCGCTAATAGCAAGCCCGGAACCTTCATTTTCCCTATCCAAGGACATTGCCATCTCTCTCCTCCATGGCCCTCTAAAATATTATTTATAAATAATAACGGGGACAACTTACACCCTTGTCTCACCCCGCTCATCGATTCAAAACACTTACTCATCCTTTCATCCTGCAATTTAATCATCACAAACACTTCCTCATAAATTGTTTCTATTGCTCCCCTCATTTTCTTCGACATTCCAACCTCCCTTAATCTCATAAGTACCGACTCCCTGCTGAACGTATCGAAAGGTTTTTCTAAGTCAATCGCTGCTACATATAATTTACGCCCCGCTATCCTCACATACTTTGTAATCAAAGTGTCCAGAATCCAAATATTATCGACTGTGTTTCCTTCCTTTCCTAAATCCATTTTGGAACTCAGATATCCTACCATACTGTTCCGCCCAATTTGTTATCCTTATCGCCAAAACCCCAGTGTACACCTTCGACAACGTGTCTAGGAGTGTAATTCCTCTATAGGTGTTAGGATCACTACAAGCCCCTTTATTTTTATAAATAGGGCATAATAACCCCTTCCTCCATTCCATCCGAAATTTGCCCGTTTCCAGCAACCTATTGCAAAATTTCACAATTCCCCTCAATATCGATTCATTTGTCCCAACCTCCTTCCATACACCATTGGAAATACCGTTCACATCTCCTGTAGCCTTGGATCTAGCATTTTTAATACTCTCATTTCCTCCTGCATTGCTGTCTCCTCATCCAATATTGGAATTTCTAATTCCAATTCCCTTCCTATATATGACTTGTCTATTTCTCTACTCAAACTCCCTTCCCCTTGTAAAAGCCTTTTAAAATGGCTAACCCACTCGTTTTCTCCTATTTTATCCCCTTTCCCCATCGGTTTCGTTCTTCTAATCTTGTTTATAGACTCCCATATCCTCTCAAATTTCTTCTCTCTACAATATTTATTTATATTTTCAGCTTCCGCCTCCTTCCATCCTCTTTTCTTCTCATTCAATACCTCCTTATATTCCCTTCTTCTTCTTCTTCCCCTTCCTAGCGTTTAGGCCATATGTGCACCACGGTGCTTGTGTTCTAGCTGTGTTTTTGTCGTCGTCTGCCCCTTTTAGCATACTGGATTGTGTTCTTAGTGGCCTCTTGAGCCTTCCTGTTGGCCCAGTATTCCTTCATTTTATCGCTGAATTCTTTCCTGCGCTCCTCTGACCAATTCCCGGCTCCTTTGTGGCTAGCTGATGTAAGGGATGTTAGGAAAGGTTTCGTTTTGACCATTAAACGGTATGCATTCCTGTCAGTTATGGTGGCTTGATTAATATTTAGCTCTGCGAGATCTTTGTCCACTTGCTTGGTCCAGGGGAATCCAGTAGTTTTGCCTTTGTTAGCAACCTTGAAGATCTTATGGGATAATCTATTAGGATCCATTCTGCGTAGGTGCCCATAGAAAGTGAGACGTTTCCTTCTGATGGGGTCTATGAGGTTTTCTTTATGCTGGTAGAGCTCATTGTTGGGTTTGTACCATCGCCTTCCATCTGGTAGGATCCTCGGCCATATTATTTGTCTAAGGAATTTCCGTTCTTGCACTTTCCAGGGCTCTCATTGGGGTCTTTTTACACTCATGCTCACAAATTAAGGATAATTGCATATTGTGGTGCCACACAACGTGGCACTACACAAAACTGGCGCTAATAGCATAGGCACATAGTGAACACAAACGAAACATAACTGTAAGTCCACAGTAATGGTGATAACTTGAGAAAACCGTCCCAAAACACATGTGCTACAAAACGCCACTGTTTCCTGCGCATGTACCCCGACATCAATGTGAGATATGATCACCATGCACATGTACACAGGCCGCACAACGGGTTGGCATACTCTGGACCAGGTGGTCGAGCAGCTGCTGGGGTATAGCCTCCCACACTTGCACCAGTGCCTGTCGGAGCTCCTGAAGTGTCCTAGGGGTTTGAAGACGTGGAGAGATACGTCGACCGAGAGCATCCCAGACGTGCTCGATGGGGTTCAGGTCTGGAGAACAGGCAGGCATCTCCATTCGCCGGAAATTTTCTGTTTCACGGTACTCCTCCACTATGGCAGCTCGGTGGGGCCGTGCGTTATAATCCATCAGGAGGAAGGTGGGACCCACTGCACCCCTAAAAAGGCGGACATACTGGTGCAAAATGACGTCCCGATACACCTGACCTGTTACAGTTCCTCTGTCAAAGACATGCAGGGGTGTACGTGCACCAATCATAAACCCATCCCACACCATCAAACCACTACCTACATACAGGTCCCTTTCAAGGATATTACGGGGTTGGTATCTGGTTCCTGGTTCACGCCAGATGAGAACCCGGCGAGAATCACTGTTCAGACTATACCTGGACTCGTCCGTGAACATAACCTGGGACCACTGTTCCAATGACCGTGTACTGTGTTCTTGACACCAGGCTTTTACGGGCTCTCCTGTGAACAGGGGTCAGTGGAATGCACCTTGCAGGTCTCCGGGCGAATAAACCATGTCTGTTCAGTCGCCTGTAGACTGTGTGTCTGGAGACAAGTGTTCCAGTGTCTGTGGCAAGGTCCCGAGCAAGGCTACCTGCACTACTCCGTAGCTGTCTCTGGGCACTGATGGTGAGATATCGGTCTTCTTGTGGTGTTGTACACTGCGAACGTCCCGTACTGTAGCGCCTGGGCACGTTTCCTGTCTGCTGGAATCGTTGCCATAATCTTGAGATCACACTTTGTGGAACACAGAGGGCCCGTGCTACGACCTGCTGTGTTTAAACAGCCTCCAGTAGGCCTATTATTCTACCCCTCATAACGTCATCAATATGTGTTCTTTGAGCCTTTTTCACCACACAGTCACCATTAGAACGTCTGAAAACATCTGCACACTTACTCGCTGCACCGTATTCTGACATGCACGGACACACCTCTGCGTATTTTGGACTGCTACCAGCGCCACCGTGCGACGACCGCAGGTCAGATGCACCACATGGTCATACCGCGAGGTGATTTGAAACAGCAAACCGCCCACTATAGCGTTGTTTCACCATGTATCAGCATTATCCTTAATGTCTGAGCATGTGTGTAGTTAGGGATAGGCATTCTGCTGCGTAGAGGACTGATGGTCTGACTACTGCATTATAGTGTCTCAGTTTTACATTCTTTGATAAATGCTTTGAGGCATACAGTTTTCTGCAGGCATGGTAGACCTTGTCCAATTTGATTTTCCTTTGTTCAAGAGCCATCCTTTCACTTAGGTCCTCCGATATCCACTCTCCGAGGTATTTCACATTTTTAGCTCTCTTGATATTTGTATCACTGACTCCCATTGTTGTAGGGGCATCTTTGATGTTGGTGATAAACTCGGTCCTTCCAATGTTGATCAGGAGGCCCGCTTTAGCTGCTATAGAGTGCAGTGTTTGAAGCTGCATAGTGGCTTCTTGCATGTCGTTTGCTAATAAAGTAAGGTCATCAGCAAAGGCCAGGCATGGAATCCTCAGGTTGTCTGATTTAAGCCCCATCCTTAATCCGGTGTTCTCAGGTAATGACCTGGTCCATTCTCTTATGATCTTTTCCAGGACACAGTTAAATAATATGCATGACACACCCTCTCCTGTTTTGATTGTGAAGCTCTCTGATAATTGACCTCTAAACTTAACTTTGGAAGTGGTGTTGTGCAGGGTGGCTTGCACCAACCTATTAATTTTTTCGTTTAGTCCCAGTTCTCTTAAGGTGTTGAAGAGTGTGATCCTATCCACGGAGTCGTATGCATTCTGAAAGTCGACAAAGATAGCTACCCACAGTCGGCATCTTTTCTTGCTATATTGAAGGATGGTCTTCAGATTTTGTATCTGTTCAGCACAAGACCTTGCAGTTCTGAACACTGCTTGATATTCTCCTAATTCTTTATCCAGTTGTCTTGATATGTGCCATTCCAGAATCTTGGAAAAGACTTTATATGATGCTGAAAGGAGTCATATTCCTTCTAAATTTACAATATTCCTTCCTTTTCCTTGCACCCCTTCCTTCTTAAACTCCGCTAGGGTTCTCATTACAACCTCACGTTTTCTCCTGCAGTCTTCATCAAACCATCCATTCATTTTGTTATTTTTTCCCTCTACCCTTCTCCTAACTTTCTTCCCCACCCTCCATAAGGGAGTTCTATTATTTCTGGCATCCTATCCATATCATTCCCTTCTGCCGCCCTTTCAATTCTTACCCTTAATATATCTCCCTCCTCTTTCAAATCCCGTCTCAATTTCTCTTTCGCATTATCATCCCAGACATACTTCCGTCCGCCATTCCTACATCTCTCCCTACTTTCCTCCAGCTTGCCCTTCTCATCAGCAACCAAAGTTCTCAATTTTATTTTGATAGGCATATGGTCAGTTAACCCACATTCTTCTTAACGCTCTCTCTGAGCTTATTCCTATTTCCTCCACTTGTTGTAGTATACGTCCAATCTCCCACACTATCCCCCTTCATCCACATATTTTAAATAAATAAATATTCTATAGCACATGACTCTAATAACCTTTCTCCATAACTATTTACACCATTATCCTTACTCTTTCTTTGCAGCCCCCCGCCTACTTTTACTTCTTTGCAGTAGCCCGGCACCCAATTGCTCACTCCCGTCTTTCAATCCCCCAATAAAATCACCCCATCTTCTACATACAGCCCTTTAATTGTGTTTATTTCTTCAATCAGTTCGTCAAAGAAATGTTTATTTGCATAAAATGAATCGCTCGGATGGTTATAAAGCAGGGCCAAACAAATTGCTTCCCATGCCCCCTTCCCCATTTTTACTCTCAGTCATACTACCCCCTATACCCTACTATGTAACATCTCCACCCTTTCAGCTACCTCATTTCTTATTAGAACTACTAAGCCCCCTGGGTTTCTGCCCCTCTTCCTTATTATTTTCCTTAACACGTTAACTACTCTATAACCGTCCCATGTAATTTCAACCCCTTTCCCTAGCCACGTCTCCACCAGAGCAATTATCAAAAAATCTTTCATTAAATCCACAATTTCCCTATTCCCTAACTTCCCCATCAACGCCTCAATATTCAGCACCCCTGTCACCATCTCTAGTTATTTATTTCCTTCCCCTCCCTCTCTATGCTTCTGCGTTTTACCACGTCCCCCCTTACTTCTCGTAATTCTTCCTTGTGGCTCCCCTCCATCCCTCTCCCCTTCCCTTCCATTCTTCTCCCCCCCCCCCAATTCTTACCCTTTTCCGTGCCAAGGCCTTTCTTCCCTCCCCATACCTCTTTTAAATTTAACTGTCTCCCCTTATTCAACGCCTGATTTCTCTCCAAGTTTCTTTCTACATTTCTCTTATTCGGGGAGGTTGAGTCACTGCCCTGACTCCTTTTCCCTCCCATCACCTCTCCTCTACCTAAACTCACTTCACTTCGGACTAGTGTCCTATTTCTTGAATCGCTCATTACTGCTTTATTCTGCCTCACCAAGGTCTCTGCTATCTCCGCCACCTGACCGCTGACACCACAGTCCCGTCTTCTCTCTTCCTTCTCCCCACTACTGTCACCCTGCTCTCGATTTCTGAAACTCATTTCCTCCTCACAGTTTTCCATCCTCAGCAGTTCCTCCTGTACCCACGATCGGGACCAATTTCTGCCTGAAGTCACCAGACACCTCCCCACTATATTGGCTCGCAATCCCTGCGCTCTAGCCCGCCACATATGCCGCTTAAAGATCTCTAACCACATCCTGTCTTCTTTCTCTGTCTCAGTCTTCAAATAAATGTTCGATCCTTTCAAATTTCCAGTATTCCTCAGAATTAATCGGCCATAAGTGTTGAAATTAATCTTATCTTCACCGGCCTATGTCCCTTGTTCCTTCCTACTCTACATATATCACCTGTATCCACTTCAGAGAAGTTTATCTTCATTTTATTCGAATCTATGTCCACCACTTTCAATACTAACTCCATTTTTGATTCTGTTCCTTTCTCTGGTACACCATACACAAACATATTTTTTCTTGCTGACTCGTTCCTCGCTAGCCCTATTTCCCTCTTCATTGCTGTCAACTCCTCTTCCAGTACCAACACCTTCCTTTTCAAGCTTCCTACCTCATCTTCTATCTCCGCTAACTTGTCATTTACCCCTCATTCGTTTTCTTTTATAAAAATTTTTAAGTCCTTCATCTCCTTCATTTGGGTTGCCCGGTGTTCGTGCATCATTTCCTTTATTTCTTCTCCTTTGTTCGCTTCCTTCACCACTCTCTTGATCTCTTCAGGTTCCTCCCAACGGAATGGTCCTCCTACCACCAGCAAAGTCGCAATAAGCGTCGCACACAACATAATATCCAACAGCCCATTATAACCACTAATTTCTCTCCCTCTCTCTGCTCCACCTTTCTCCCAACACCACCTTGCACCATGTCATCTTCCAATTCTTAGCCTGACCTGTATTGCTGTAGCGTTACTCCCATCTTGCAACCTCAGCTCACTCACACGTCCGCACTTCCCGCTGTTTCGCTCGTGACTGACATACTTTGCTACATTACGACTATGAACTTTACTACGTCTTTGCTCACTTAACTCCTTTGCTTTGATTTGCTTGATGTTACTTAGTGATGCGAATTGTTGACTTGTGCCCAGAACTCATTAATTAATACAATTACTTCAACAAAAATCATTCTTGTGCTATTTACGATGTACTTTTCACCTCCATTTTCCCCTTTGAACTGCTCGTGCTGGACAAAGGTATTGAGAATTCACTTCCGTTCGCCCTGGACCTCGGGAAGGAAACAAAAGACGGCACGATGAAGCGGAATGCCACAGAAGAGAGTCGTGTCTACAGTGAAAAAGTCGCCGTAGTTACGTACGTGTATTTCTCTAGTAACAATTGTATTTATCAATTTACCGCTGTCGATTTGCACGAAAGCAATTATTTTCCTCCATTTATGACAAAATATACAATAAAATTTCGTGGATACGATTTCTTCACATAACCAGTGTACTATGTAAGTTTGTGTCTAACCCAGGGTTTTCCAACTTGAAAGGGCCCGAGGGCCATATTGGAAACCTCAGCCCTGATTACACTTTAATAATAGGACAATTCTGTACAATTCCGCAAATTGAATAGAGGTGCATAGTTCAATTGAAATGAACGTTTAATAAATTTAATTGCTTAAAACCCTAGCAGTAACAGCAGAAGAGCACCGAACAATGATTGTTCATTTGAATTAATATTTGGCAAACGACAAACAGGAAAATAGTAGGCCTACTCAAAGACAAACTGAAATTAATAATGTAGTCAAAACAAACTTAAAGAAGGACACTTCAGTGGGAGTATTGTGAAGGGAATAGTGATAAGATTCCAGCAGGTGTACTTCCCTGACAATTTCGTCCAGTACTACCAACAAGAGAAGAACGAAGAGTTGTAACCGCTTATTACACCAATGGGAATTGAAGTATTTCTTGGTATTCATTGCATGATACGTTCCATAAAATGTCCACACTGAGGTTGGTATGGAGTTCAAGAATTGGTATGGATCCCAGAGCCATTTCATAATGGTAAAAAATGAAATGGCGTATGGCTTTTAGTGCCGGGAGTGTCCGAGGTTATGTTCGGCTCGCCAGGTGCGTCGTGATGAGGATGAAATGGTGATGAAGACGACACAGACACCAGCGAGATTAGCCAGTGGCCAGAGACCAGCCATGGAGCCGGTTAAGGCCTAAGTCTGATGACACACGGAGCGGTTCTTGCCGACCGTGACAAAACACACGAACGAGTGCGACGTTAGATGAGGCAAGACAAACTACAACACAGAAAAGAACATGGCTGCGACGAGTGACGCAATAATGTATGAATTGATACTTACTAATGATGCCGCGGAAATTCAGCTGAATGTATGTAATCAATCTATGGCGCGAGAGCGCGCACAAAATCTTCAAAACGCTCGCTGCACCGCCAGCAAACGGCAGGCAGTCGGCGAGCTCCGCTGTGTCGGTTTCATCCCATCTGATACAATTGACGTCAGAAAAGTTGGATGGCGCAGCCACGCGGTAGAATTATGAAGCTGCAACATAGTGACTGGTGAGATTTATTTACATGGCGAAGCATTGACGTCGTGATGGAAACAGAAAGAAAATTGTCAAATTTGAGGAGGTACTGCTCTGTATACGGTTGCAAATCGTATAAAACGGATGCGAAATCTGTTCACTACTTTCCTGTACAAAAAGTTCAGAGAGAAAGATGGGTTTCCGCGCTGTCAATTGGAAAACGCGTTACGCGATATATGACAGTGTGCAGTCTGCATTCTCGTGAAGACAACTTCTTTCCACAGCGTAGGTACCGGTACTGTTTATTGTACTCATTGATACTTATTGTCTCTAATTTGTATTCACAAAGATTTAGCTACATAAAAAATACTGATAAACTTGTAGCCTAATACTTCTGTGCCGCACATAGAATGTAATCCGCTCTTTGTAAACTTCTTCATATGTGTAACAGCAGACAGTAAATTAACTATCTACATGTGAGTAATATCTTTAACTGGTAGTAATTAAGCGCTGCATTTAAATTGCCTATAAAATACTTCTAACAATGAAAGAAAATATGTAGTATTTTTTCCATCATAAAATAACGTTTTTTGCTATTTGTTTTACGTCACACCGACACAGATAGGTCTTATGGCGACGATGGGAAAGGAAAGGTCTAGGAATGGGAAGGAAGCGGCCGTGGCCTTAATTAAGGTACAGCCCCAGCATTTGCCTGGTGTGAAAATGGGAAACCACGGAAAACCACCTTCATGGCTGCCGACAGTGGGGTTCGAACCCACTATCTCCCGGATGCGAGCTCGCAGCTTCACGATCCTAACCGCACGGCCAACTCGCCCGGTCATCTTAAATTAGAAGCCATAACCTAATTATTTGGTAGAATTGAACAAACCAAGTATTCTTCAACCCCAAACATCTGTGACTGTAGAGGTTATAGTACTCTTAAATTATAATTTTCCAACTTTGGTCTGCATATTCTGTAGGTAGTTATAATTTTTATACTTATTATTGTCGGTTCTAAGTTCTAAATTTTGTGCTGATGGTAAAAATGGAAGAACATTAAGTTAATGTGGGCTGTTCGAACACAAGCCTGTATAAAGCCTAGGATTTATTTGCTTTACAACATTTACTTAGTAGAATTATTATTTTCTTTCTTCCCCAAGATTACAGTTTACAAAACAGGTAACTCCCCCGTCACGTGGCTAAGGCTTTGACATGGACCAAATCAACAAGAAGTTACTCCATAACCTCTAATAGTGGAAAATTACAGTAGCTTAACTGTTAAGGTGAATCAGCGTGTCAACGGTAACATTTCTCTGACAAACCCGCTTTATATATACAGTTGCACTTCACATTTTCACCCTCTTGTTCAAGACAACATTAACTTTGTGCGGTTTTGAATCGATGTGGGATGATTGTAAACACAACGCTATAACACCAGTTTCATCTTCGGTTTCAAACTTTTTACCTACACATATCAAGTAATTACGCTTGAATATTTCTTTCCCTTCCACCAATGGACGCGTGAAATCTCCGACAACTCTCAACAGTTGCGCATACGACACCAAAGACATTTTGAATACTTAATAAATCCTACAGACGCACACCCGATCACTGTTATGTTTACTTCCCGTCACTATCTCGCCGCCATATTGGAAACAGCTGACCCTAAGCTCCTCCCCCGTTTCGGACGTCAATAGACACATGCGCCGACTCGACAAAAATCGCTCCGTGTGTCATCAGCCTAACACTGGCATTTGTCACGGCTGATTTTCGCTGAAGTTCGGATTTTAATTTTCTGATATCAAAAATAATCGATTTAGACCGTGTGAATACTTGAAAAGAAGGAATAACATAAGAAAGAATTAGTTCTGACTTGCGTCCACAAATTTACAAGGTAATAAATTTTGAACGGGCTATGAAATATATTTTGTAAATTCTCTTCATATTTCTTACGTACATACATGCATACATTATCATTATAGACTGTAATGCCTTTCAGCGTTCAGTCTGCAAGCCTCTGTGAATTTACTAAACGTCGCCACAATCCTCTGTTTGCAACTAATTCATTAATTAATTAATTCATTCATTCATTCATTCATTCATTCATTCATTCATTTATTTCAATTAATTCCAACGAGCCTGCAGGCTCATACATAGGAATTGTACAGGACATTACATACTGGCGGGCACTTACACATCAAAATATAGTTTGTGTATATAAGATAATTAGTAAACGGTTGAACATATAAACACATACAATATATAAAATATGTATGATGTGGCCTCATTTAGTTCTATATCTCTTATGTTTAAATCGTTAGAAACTGAGTCTATCCATCGTCGTCTTGGTCTCCCTCTACTTTTCTTACCCTCCATAACAGGGTCCATTATTCTCCTAGGTAACCTATCCTCCTCCATTCGCCTCACATGACCTCACCACCGAAGCCGGTTTATGCGTACAGCTTCATCCATCGAGCTCATTCCTAAATTAGCCTTTATCTCCTCATTCCGAGTACCCTCCTGCCATTGCTCCCACCTCTTTGTGCCAGCAATCATTCTCGCTACTTTCATGTCCGTTACTTCTAACTTATGAATAAGATACCCCGAATCCTCCCAGCTTTCGCTCCCGTAAAGCAAAGTTGGTCTGAAAACAGACCGATGTAAAGACGGTTTCGTCTGAGAGCTGACTTCCTTCTTACAGAATACTGTTGATCGCAACTGCGAGCTCACTGCATTAGCTTTACTACACCTTGATTCAATCTCACTATATTACCATCCTGGGAGAACACACAACCTAAATAACTGAAATTATCTACCTGTTCTAGCTTTGTATCACCAATCTGACATTCAATTCTGTTGAATTTCTTACCTACTGACATCAATTTAGTCTTCGAAAGGCTAATATTCATACCATACTCATTACACCTATTTTCAAGTTCCAAGATATTAGACTGCAGGCTTTCGGCACAATCTGCCATCAAGACCAAGTCGTCAGCATAGGCCAAACTGCTTACTACATTTCCACCTAACTGAATCCCTCCCTGCCATTTTATACCTTTCAGCAGATGATCCATGTAAACTACGACGAGCAAAGGTGAGAGATTGCAGCCTTGTCTAACCCCTGTAAGTACCCTGAACCACGAACTCATTCTACCATCAATTCTCACTGAAGCCCAATTGTCAACATAAATGCCTTTGATTGATTTTAATAATCTACCTTTCATTCCATAGTCCCCCAGTATGGCGAACATCTTTTCCCTCGGTAGTCCCTAGATCTACGAAACATAAACACAACTGCCTATTCCTTTCTTAAAATATATATTTATTAAGCCCTCGCGGGCCGTAAATTTAGAAACCCCTGGTCTAACCTATTATTTTCTGAAGGTTTTTAAACATTAATTTTTAACATTTTATAAATACATTTTCTTAATTTTAGCTCATTTAATAAAGTAATTTTTAACATGTTTAATATTCTTTATGTCATCAAGATCCGGACCTTAGTAATTGTAATAGAGTACTTATTTTGATGAACTTTCTGAATAAAAAAGGACTTGCTTTAGATTGTGAAAAAGAAAATTGATACACAATAAAATTAAGTCTGCAGTACAACAGTTGGAACTTAGTTTACTGAAGCAAGTGAGATATTCTTCTGAGTTGCTAATATGGACCTCAACGTTTCATTATTCTCTTCTTGTGGCTTATCGCGTGTTGAGGAATACACATGTGATGGCTTCACCACATCCAGTCTATTTACAAAACTGTCGCAAGGTATGTTATCTGGTTCGTAAGCAGTCTTCATTAATTGTATCTATTTCTGAGCCATCTGCTTTCTATTAAATATCCAAGATATCACTGACCCGCCGTGAGGACATGTTTGTTCAGTAACACAGCTGACAACGCGAAAGATTTGGCGCGCTCAGCACTCGGCACATCGAGTGCTTGGCCAGAAGTCGCGGTAAGCGGAAACTACCCTTTTTATCGTTTAGGTTAGAAATTACCGATAACTGCTGCATTTTAGTGGACACTACTACCTCGAAGCAAGGGACGGGAACCGCATACGAAACTTGCAGCTGCCTATAAACACGCACAGAAATCACGCCCGTATGTTTTACGGGCGCCGTCCACAACCAGAAAAGCAGTGCGCCCGTCTTCCGTACGGGCATAGTGTACTTTCACCATACGAGAGGAACCTGCGTGTAAGTGGAAGTGTAGAGTGTTGAACGTGAGGAAAGGAACGTTAAGGACAACACAAATACCCAGTCCCCAGGCCAGGGATATTAATTATTTAAGTTAAAAACACCTGACCCGGACGGGAATCGAACCCGGGGCCGCTGGGTGACAGGCGGACGCGTTGCCCCTACACCGCGGGGCTGTGATTCGCCAAAACCTTGTATTCAAACCCCATTTCATTCATTGTGTGTCATTCATCTTCCTTTTTAATGTTCACATACTCATGTGAACTGGCTCGGTAGGTCTAATCAAACATTCACCATTCCGAATGCTGTTGCCGACGTCTCGGAACACAGTCAACAAGATCTCCATTGCGCTAGCTACAACGATACATCAAGTCGGCCGTGCTCCGTTTTGCGAGTTCTGCGCATGCTCACAAGTAATTTGCAACTCTTGGCGGCAGTGTGCGAGAATGATATCCATGATACAGGTCTATGAATAACGTATTCTTGGTACATTTAGTCCGGACTAAAGCACGACTAGTGAATACCCTACGTCATTCCGCCGCGACTTCGTTCACAGTGTCTCACTCACTCAATAAAGCTCCATAATACTTAATCATATCACCAAGAGATGGCAGAGCTATATAATTATGGCCATCCAATGGCTTACTCGTTACCACATCTAGATGATGGTTGATCGGGACAATGAAAAGATAAACAGAGAAGCCTGTCTCATATAAAGAAGGAAATACTTGTAAGAACACAGTTGAAAAGAAGGATGGGCCTGGGAGTAAAGGCGTAATGAGTGATGCGGCTCCCTTAGTGGGAGGAGGAAGAGAAGGGGTGAGTCAGCGAAAGACGAGTCGAATGAGTTGGGAATGATATGAAGTATGAGGATTGCGAAGTGTTTGAACTACCAGTTCATTGAAACTGAGTGGTTAGTTCACACTTCAAAGAAGTGAAGCGTTCATTTCGAACAACTCTTTCACGAGTTACTCATCACTAATCGGGATACCAGTTGCTATGGAATAGGAGTGGCCATCTCGGTCTCATCCCGAATTATGGCCCTCGGTGCCCTCAGGCGGCTAGAACTATACAATCACCCGGTGGCCCCCAACCTGTTATAGAAAAGAGATTCTCACTGGGACTATCTGTAAGTAGGGTAGCATCCCGCTTCAGACAATTCTTACCGAGCACACTCAGAACGTTTTAAGAAAGCCTCGATCTATGGGAGTGACAGAATTCAACTTCCATTTAATAGGCTAGGGGCCCTTTGGAAACAACTTGCTGAACAAAATGTAATTTGATAGGGAGCTATAAATATTTGGGAATAACCGGAGTAAAACTGGCTGGGTCAGCAAAGAGGATGTGTTAGGATTGAATTATATACGTCTAAGAGGAGATAACGAGGAATAGATAGGAAGTGTTCTTAATATGCGTTAAAAAGTGAAGGGCAGAGTATGAGGTAGGGCTGTTTATCAGTAATACTATTGCATGCAACATTGTTTCTCTTAGACCCGTGAATGAGCGAATGATGTGGGTAGATTTGGCGGTTGAAGGAATTAGAACAAGAATTACAGAACTGATGAAGGATATGAGAAGGTGAAGGGTAAATGTGGGGAAGATAACAATGCTAACAGGAACGGGAAACATTTACTGGACTTCTGTGCTAGTATGGTATTAGCAGTTACGAAAACATTCTTTAAGCATAAGGTTATTCATCGCTACACGTGGGAGGGTAATAATAAACTATATAATCACCGATATTGAATTCAGAAACTCTGTTAGGAATGTGCGAGTATTCCAGGGATTTTTTGATGATACAGATCTGTAGAGAACTAAGTAGCTGTAGGCCTAGGATGCAGAAAGTGAAATCTGTCTGCAGACGAAGAAGGATAGAAAATCTACTGGACAAAGGAGTTATACAGATGTACATGAATATGATTAGTGTAAAGTTCTAAACAATAGACAGGAAGCAGGATCAGGATATAGAAAGAGAATGCCCAGAAATAACTGTGTGTGGACATCTTCGTGATATAAGGAAGTGAGGGCAGCTTGTAAACTTAAAAAGAAGGTGCATCAGACATGGCTCCAAAGCAGAGCTGGTGCAGACAGGGAATTGCACGTAGATGAAAAAAGGCGAGCGAAATAAATAACTGTTGAATTCAAGTAGTCATGGGAAGGTTTCTGTAAGAACCTGAAAAGGCTAGGTCTATTGGCAGATAAAACTAAGGAATCTTAGAAAGGGAGGGGAAAATAGAAATGAACAGTATTTTGGGTAAATCATATGAACTGATTATAAATCCATGGGAATCGCTGGACAGATGGAAGGATTATTTTGAAAATCTTTTCATCGTAAAAGGAAATATTTCTGTTGACGTTGTGAACAACCAAGCTCATGGGGAGAAGGAAAGTGATGTTGGTGAAATTACACTTAAAGAAGTGATGGGAAAAGATAGTAAATAAACTCCATTGTCATAAAGCAGCGGAAATAGATAAAATTAAACACGAAATGGTGAAATATAATAGGAAGAAGGCAGAAGTCTGTTTTCTGCTTAGTTCACGGGATTGCCAATAGGAGAGTCTTTACGTGCTACGAATTGTTACTACAGATTCTTGTTACGTGAACAGTATGAGTTGCGGTCACAAAAAGAGGTCAAAGCGGGTCTAGGGGCACAAGCCCTCGAGTTATTACTGTTGAAAGTAACGGGTGCCTGGGGACATAAGCCTCAGGTTGGGGGGTTGCAATGATAGGTTACATCTACTATATTACATTTTTTCTTGCCGCGTGGGCAGCATGCGCCATGGCCCAAGGGGGGTCACTGTTCTCATGACAGAGACTGGCCTGCAATTGCAAATACAGGTTACAGCCACTGATAGAGCCTTCTATTGTGCTTTTATTCTGCGTGGGTTGGTAACGGAAGCTGCGAGTTATTACGTCATGTCGGCCAGTGGCAGTGCGAGTAGCTGGTCGACTAATGGACTATGGCGGATGAAATGTTTCATTAAGTTAGAAAAGTAACTGTGCCTTTTAGAGTAGGCGAGTTGGTTCCCTGGCATTCATAATGAACACATCTCTCTTCTAAAAGGATTTTAAGCTAAGGTTGATATATATTTACTCGCATAGTTACGTGGATATGCTGGAGTGTCTACACCAGGTTTCTACCGAGCAGTAATTGCACTTGCCTATAAGCGAACGAACAGGAAGGACTGCAACATCTGTCAAAGTTATTTCATTGATTAGTGTACCAGGCAAAGAGTTCGCTGGCATTTAGGAAGAGAGGCTGCGATCAGTGATTGAGAGTAAGTTGCATGAAAACCCATGTAGGATCAGACCACCGAAGGGCTGTTAGGATATGATTTTCAGTGTTCACCAGGTAATTAAAAATGCTATGAGAGGAATAGATAGTTATGTTTGTGATGTAGTCTAGAGAAGGCTTATGACAAAGTACAGGTGGAGAAGTTATTAGCGGTACTGGTGGATTATTGGTTTAAGGCAGTGGGGGTTTCTTCCATAGAACAACGAATCTACATTCTCTGTGCTTATACATTGCTCTAGTTATTGATTCCCCTGGTCAGGAACACATTTCAAATACGCGCCCAAGCAACTTGTGATGTGGGGCTATTACCAGGACAGAGCTGTAAATAAATACGCAGGAGCATATCTGAGACTATTCCCACAGACGTGCATCAGTATGTGGGTTGCGTGTTAAGCGGGGAGAAGAGGAAGTGCTGAACTGGAGGCAAGGGCATGCGGCTCAGCAAAGCCTTGTTGAATATCAGCACACGGAGCATACGCAGAGCTTTGTTACGCACTTAGCTGAAGCGAGTTCCACGTTCCGGCTGCTATTGGCCTTGATCAGGTCAACCAACTACTAAAGCAATTTTTTAATAACAGGCGACGTAAATAGTTACAATAATGCCACGACATTAACGAAGCAAAGCTAAGTAAGGTTACAATATTTAGTAGACAAAGCAAGTTAATAAAAAGCGACATGGTGTACGTAGAGCCGTGCACTGTGTTCAGTTGGCACACACAGGCTCACGTCCCCGTTGTCTTAGCAGCCAATAATAAAGTTTCCTGCATTCTGGCGCCGTTTCTATTCTGTTGTTTCATGGTATTGAGAAGGTGCGCTTTTGTGACCGTGACTTCTTATTGATAGTATCGTGATGCCGCGTGTATTGTGAGCATAGTTGCGTGTATTGTGAGCATAGTTGCGTTCTATTTGTGGGTTTATTTATATAGTTTTATGCAATCTAAAAGTACAATGAGTGCGCCTAGTATTATGAATAGTACAGACTACTATAAAAACAAACTTTTCTTCTTTGTCTCTTGAAAACAGAATAGAAGTAAAAACTGTCGTTAGTCCTACGCCAGTGCTTCAAATAATTATACAAACAAAAAGTAAAGACAAAGTAGTGACATGAAAATTCAATATAGATATCTATAATAGAAATTAATGGATCTGTGGATGTGAAATTCCAAATAGTCTGTGCTTATTGTTCGGGATAGCCGATGAGGAAGAGCTCGGAACAAAAACAGGAGTTACGGACCTCGCTCATTTATCTCAGAAGGTTCAAAAGCATGAGATGTCTAAATCTCACATGAATGCGCAGGTTTAGAAAAACAGGACATTCGAAAGTAACTCAACAGTGCGTACAGACAAACTGTAGAAAGGCATAATGTCAGGCCCCGATTTACAAATGGGCGGACTGGGCATTTGCCCAGGGCGCCAGTTTTTGAGGGGCGGCGGCCGGCGGATCGAGTAATTATGGCCTGCGTGAATTACGTCTTAAATTTATTACACTCAAATTAATTTTACATTCCACAAATTAGTCCAATTATTTTATTAGCCTATATAAAACACTTTAAATTATTCTAACTTCAAAACCTGAATTTAATCTATATATTTAAATTTTATGAAGAAAATGTGTCTTATTTCTAAAATGATTTACTTACATACAAACTATCAAACTGAACCAACGGCTTTTTAAATAAAACAGTTAATTCTTATTTGGCTGTTACCTTTATTTGGCTTGATAAGTTTATTTATGAGAATTAACTGTATTTGCATACTGTGCTGTTTTAAAACTCATAATCTTGAAAACTGTAATATTTAATTTGTAAACAATATTTTTTAGAGGAACAGGAAAACGAGCAGCTGGGGGGGGGGCGGCTAAACATTGTTTGCCCAGGGCGCTAACTACATGAAATCGGGGCCTGCATAATGTCCAGGTTAGGAGAAATCGTTGTGTACTTTGTAAAATAATAGACTGCATCAAATTTTGTGGTGCATTTAAATTCGCACTTCGGGGTCACGATGAGTCATCTGAATGAGCAAACCTGGAGAATTTTCTAGCTCTCGTAAATTTTAGTTCAGGACTCGACATTGCCCCTAGAGACAACCTCTCGCAAGCCACAGTTCTTAAAGATACATCTTGTATGCTAGAAGTGTGTCAAGAAAAAAGTTTAAAGGGAAGTATCAGAAGCGAATTTCGTGTCTATCTTTTCCGATGGAACAACTGATATCGCGGCAGTTTCCCCGTTAATATTAGTTTTGAGATTGGTTTTGCCATCGGGGAAACCTATGGAAAGATTCTGGAGCTTTTTAAACCCTTCTGACCATGATGTAGTTTCATTAACTAAGTGCCTAAAAGGCGTTTTGATGGGAATTATATATCACCCCGATAAAATAATTTCACAAAGCTATGATGGGGCAAATGTAATGAGTGATTGCCATGCAGGTGTTCAGGCTTTGTCTGAAGGAAGATTTTAAATATGCCTACTATGTTCACTGCTACGCACATGCCTTGAATATAATACTGGCTCAAGACACTAGTCAAAATACAGACGTTCGGGTATGTTTCTCAGATCTCAATGACATACCTAATTTTTCCTCTATCTCTCCACAACGAACAGCAGTTTTGGACACCATAGTCGGTAGGAGACTGCCACGTGCTTCTAGCACTAGTGGAACTTCAAATCACGAACTGCTCAAGTGGTTTGTGAGAACAAAGAGTCCCTCATTGAATGCCTAGAAGAAATAGAAACAACGTCTCGACATGGTACAACAATATCACAGGCAAAGGTATTGCGCCTTAAACTAAAGAGAAAATCAGACACAGTTGAAATTAAAAAGGCTATTTATAATTTTGAATGTGTCACCCAAAAAGTTAGAGACAGTAAAATTACTCGCTTTCTAATGCGTGCATCTCCAAGGAGGTGGCAGGCAAGGAAATTCTCCAGGCCAGGGAACGTTTTCAGTTCACAAATCATCTTTGTTCCATGCCGATAGTTTTGAAAAGTACGAAAAGCAGTTCCCATTTGTTGCCTTGAAGAAAGTGTGTGAAGTTTATCAGTTTACTGAGCAAAATAAACTTAAAACGGAACTGGCGATTCTATATATATACCATATTTTCGTTCTGTGTCCGGTGCTGTACACCTGCTTCAATTTTGGCTTCAAAATAACATAGGGACCACATTTAGTGAAATAATAAAATTACTGAAACTGATCATAACAGTGCCGATGACAACATGGGAAGCTGAACGTTGTTTTCCCGCTTTGAAGAGGATAAAGACTTTCTTACGTAGTTCAACGAGTGAGTAAAGACTGAATGGTTTTGCAATGCTCTCGATTGAGAAGGAATTAGTCAGAGATATGTAGGGTTTTAACGAATCTGTCATAGACAAACTTGCTGCAATGAAAGAGAGAAGAATGGGCTCCAAGTACAAGCAGTCTGCATAGAGGAGTGTACAATGAATTGAAATTATTGTTGCATGATTTATAATGTAGTTTTGTAGCTTTCTCGAGTAGATCCATAAGCTGTGTTTTGATTTCCAATATTGAACCCCCCAGAGTCGAGAGCGACCAGCCGCCACTGGTATAAGGGTAGATTATTAAAAGAAACCTAAGGCATTTACGTTGACAATTGGGAACATGCATCATTTTCAAAAATATTTTTTTTGAAAAGTACACCAGTGAAATAGTACGTAAACGTATTACATTGTGGTATGTTGCCTTGTTTTCTACCATTAAAAAAATATTTAATAGTACCTTTCCGCAAGGCGAGTGAAACGGCCTCTGACGTAAGCGGCGCGCTGTGACGTCACGATCCAGTACCGCATGGAGCTCTACCAGCCGTTGTGCATCAGCCGTTGCTAAAAGCCTATTGTTTATTATTCATGATCGCGAATAACTTCAAAATGACAGAAGAAAGGTTCAAAACAGCACAATCAGACAATCTATCATGTGTAAATGTCATCATTCTTTAAAAATAGTGACTTTTGTGGCCGCAGAAATTCGCGGATAACAAGCAAGTTTGTAAGTGGCGTCTTTTATATACGAGCAATGTACTGTAACGCATAGTATTAGGATAACAACGAACCTGGATAGATATCACATCACTTTCAACATTTCCTTCTAGACTGATTCCCCTATTAAAGAATAACGTTACATTTTCGGGCTTTCAGCATTAGTAAAGTAAGAAATCGGATTTCAGCACTAACATAAACATATAGGTAGCATTATAGTACTAGTCCGCTTCTGTGGTGTAGTGGTTAATGTGTGCCACTCCCGGAGGCCAGGGTTTCGATTCCCGGCTCTGCCATGAAAGTTGAAAACAAATAGTACGAGGGCTGGAACGGGGTCTACTCAGCCTCGGGAGGTCAACTGAGTAGAAGGGTTTCGAATCCCATCTCAGCCATCCTCAAAGTGGTTTTTCGTATTTTCCTACTTCTCCTCCAGGCACCTAAGTCCACGGCCGTTTCCTTCCCTCTTCCTTGTCTATCACTTCCGATCCTCCCATCCTCCAACAAGGCCCCTGTTGAGCATAATAGGTGAGGCCGCCTGGGCGAGGTAATGGCCCTCCTCACCAGTTTCATCACCATACTCCAAGTCTCACGTTCCAGGACACTGCCCTTGAAGTGGTAGAGGTGAAATCCCTAGCTGAGTCCGAGAGAAAACCAACCCTGAAGGATAAACTGATTAAGAAAGAAAGAAAGAAAGAAGGAAAGAAAGAAAGATCATAGTACTATAGGGCTATAATCTATCATTCCCAAAAAATATATATATTTATGGTTGGGACAACTGGCCTACCCACTTCCGGGGCCCATGAAAGAGAATTAAATATATTTGTGGAGGGAAAAAGTTAAACATGATAAAGATAAATATGACTTCATCTAGTTTTCACAAGTCGGGCTGAGTGGTTCAGACTGTTGAGGTGCTGGCCTTCTGACCCCAACTTGGCAGGTTCGATCCTGGTTCAGTCCGGTGGTAGTTGAAGGTGCTCAAATACGTCAGCCTCGTGTCGGTAGATTTACTGGCACGTAAAATAACTCCTGCAGGACTAAATTCCTGCACATCGGCGTCTCCGAAAATCGTAGAAGTAGTTAGCGGGGCGTGAAGCCAGTAACATAAATTACATTTGGCTTTTAACAAGCTGAGCATATCAGGAAAGAAAAGTGTCCTGGTGACATTTTAGTCGCTCAAT
Organism: Anabrus simplex; assembly: GCF_040414725.1. Lineage (NCBI taxonomy): Eukaryota > Metazoa > Arthropoda > Insecta > Orthoptera > Tettigoniidae > Anabrus > Anabrus simplex. The sequence goes on along the minus strand of NC_090279.1, from coordinate 116,942,213 downwards.
ACAGGAATGTCTTTGGGTGCTGTGACTTTCTTTTTTTTTCTGTTTGCTTTACGTCACACCGTCACATATAGGTCTTATGGCGACGATGGGACAGGAAAGGCCTAGGAATGGGAACAAAGCGGCCGTGGCCTTAGGTACAGCCTCAGCATGTGCCTGGTGTGAAAATGGGAAACCACGGAAAACCATCTTCAGGGCTGCCGGCAGTGGGGTTCAAAACCCACTATGTCCCGGATGCGAGCTCACAGCTGCGCACTCCTAACCGCACGGCCAACTCGCGTGGTATTTTTACCCTTCGGTTTATTGACTTGGCTTGTATAACCTAAAACTTAGGCTAAGTTGGATAATATTTTAAACACCTACATCACTATTTTCACCTGTGTGCAGTTATGTTATTTATTTCATTAATATTATGATAATTATTATAATTGAGCATTGTTAACTTATAAGACCCCAACAGACAAGCATTGGTTTTGTGTAGAGTTATACATTTGTTAAATTCACGTTGTTTCCTTTCATGATGTACACGCCTATTCTTTGTTACATTATAGAGTATTTAGATATAGCCTAAATTTCTTTACCAATTAAGCTCTTCAATAAAGACATACATAACTGTCCCATGCCAAGATATATTGGTAGAATTAGAGCTGTCAAAATGGTTCATAACCCCTTTGATTTATTATCTTGACCTGGATCACCCAAAACATAGGTTAGGTTTGGAGAATACTTTAATAATCAGCATTATTTAATGCACTGTTTATTACTTTCATATTCCAAGATGTAATTGAAGCATTTAAATAAAGCATCATACATCAAAATTTAAAGTTTTACCACTAGAACAGCTGACATGGAAAAGTGTTTTGAAAATTCAAACAAATTCATCTTACGTTAAAATCTTCAAAAAATAAACTGTAGACTTTTCCGATATATCACCAGCATTTCTCCAGCTCGCCAAAATCCGTTTCTCCCTAGTTTTAGCATCTTTGGAACGTTTATAAACAATTTGTTTGGGATGGTATGCGATGTGCTATTGCACATCGGAACTCTACACCATTTATAAGTTTTCTGCCTCACTGTCTGCGCAGGATTCATTTTAAGTCTAAAATATACCACTCAGATTATTATCCAATGTATAGACCTCGAATTTAACCATACTAAACACTAACGTAAAGTAGAAATACTTGAAGTGTATCCTGCTTCTCACAGCACACTATGTGTTATTTCGTCTGCTAATTCAAACAACCTGTACGATGACGTCAGGCCAATGAGATCGCGTACTTGCGTGACGTGACATTTTCGTAGATTTTTATCATGTTTGGAGTTATTATTTGCACATTCTGATCACATTTTTGAATTCTGCATGCAATTTCGAATCAGATTAGCATATTTTTAATTAAAACCCCGGATCATGCATGTTCCCTATTGTGCTGCAGTGAGAATTCTGGTAGAATGAGTTCTTGTTTAAGGTACCCACAGTGATTAGATTCGCCTTATTTGTTTATGGTTTTCCCTCTGTAATACTCAAACTGATGATGCACATAGTGTATATAGTGTATCTGTTTATATGCTCAACCATTTAGTAATAATCGTATATACACAAACTTTACTTTGATATGTAAGTGCCCGCCAGTACCGGCATGTAATGTCCCATACAATTCCTATATATGAGCCTGCAGGCTCGTCGGAATTAATTGAAATGAATGAATGAATGAATGAATGAATGAATGAATGAATGAATGAATGAATGAATGAATGAATTTTGTGGTCAATGTTCAAAACATCGGCCATTTTTGCAACAAAACAATTATAGGGTAGAGCTTTGACTTTGTAATATTTATTAAAGACGTCAAACACCTCTTCTAATTTAGTTACACTGTCGAGGCTTAGAAGTTGCTTTGCATGAAACAAGGTAACTAAAATCGTATGCATTTTCTTTTTTCTATTTGCAAAGTTATTATGAGAATTTTTCGCAGCTGGGGAACAAAATGGCTACGGCAGCCAAGTTTACTCCTAGTCGTACAAGTCTCACAAAATTCAGCTTCTTCTTCCGGTTCGCCAAATATTTCGTTTGCAAAATAAAACGGAAAACTAGAATAGATGACACTTATTAATTTAGCCCGACTCATCTTTGCATGTCCTTTCAATTGCCGCTGTTTGGCTATTTCTCTCAACTCAGCAGTTTTCATACTGTTCATTTAATATATAAATACTTTTTCAACAATTTTTTTTCTTCCTCCACTAGGAAAATAATTTTCATCTGTACAATTCGAGAATTTAAACCCGTGCGCATTTCGTTTGCATAGGAGAAACATATTGGAGCAAAATAAAATACAACACATATTTTTATAGCAATTCCCCATATAAAACATAGGGGTTTAAAATTTGGGGCTGTATAGGCAATATAATACTAATGTTGCTTAGCTCCTTACCGGCTTTGACAATCCGGTCCACGAATTGTAATCGGAGTAGTTTCATAGGTCGACACGTGGCGCTGGCGACCTAAGTTTTTGCGGTAGAAATGCATAGTCTTCTATGGAAAGGATATTAACTTTGATTGCCGATTTATCGTAATTTAGAGTTATGGAGAATGTTACATAGGTTAATACTGTTAAAATGATTAATACTAAAGACTACTTTCGTTGATATTTGCCAAAATAATGTCGTGAAATGAAACTGCGAAGAGATGGTGTAGTCAAGCTGACGTTCTGATATTGACTTTGATTGCCGATTTATCTTAATTTACAGGAATGAAGGAGTATGTTAAGGTAGAGGAGGGTAAGTGTGCGCACTTAATGTTTAAGCCCTTATAACATTGTTTTCCATAAATATGTTTGTAACTTTAATACATATTTTGGTAGAAGGGAACATGAAGAATATTTATATATTTTTAAAATAATATACAGTGATAATGATTTATTGTGACACACGAGTTTACACAACTTTACGTATGCGAACACTTAGACGACATATGCGGGTAAGTGTGCGCAGGCTGTAGTCTAAGTGTGCGCAATTGTTTTCTCATTACATTTCCTTTCATTTCGTTCAGTCACAATCAATTATAACAACTTTTCAACAATGATCACAAACAAATCCTCCATATCAAGAGCACAACTCATGCCACCATTCCCCAAATTCACTACATTGTACCCAATCATCGTCTTTACATGATTCTTGACACCCGGAGATTGTTCACCTCTGGATGTGCGAGGCCTATATGTTAGCTTTTGTGAAGATGAATGTTTTGGACGGACACCTTCATATTGTTTACCATCTCTTGCAATTTTAGATATCTGAGAATGTCTTTTTGCAAGTTGTTTTTCAGTTCTTGCTTTCATCCTTTCATCCTTTCTTACTTTATTACTTTGTGACTCCTGGTTTGTTCCTTGGTCGTTCATTACTACTTCCTCTCCTTATTATTTTTTTTTTTTGTCTCCATCTTCGTCCTGCTGATCACCACTTACTGACTGATCAACATGTTCACCCCGTAAGGTCGAAATAGATAATTACAAGATGAGGCACCGTAAACTGAGCTTCTCATATCAGCAGCCGTGTGGCGGCCAAGTGTACGCACGCTCGAATTAGGTGCGCACACTTGCCCGGCTGTTAATTTCTTTTGTTTGATTCACAGTAGATGGCACTAGTGATGCTCTTTTTAAATGTGAATGATGGAATCCTAACCAACATTAATAGCATACTTCACAGCATTTAAGTCAAACAGGTGCCGTTATTATGGGCAACTCAGGGGCTTATTTTACTTCATTAAAATATTATAGTACGTTTCGCGAAAAATAATGTCTTACCTTTTCTGATTTATGATCGTACAGATAACTCATCCAAGTTGCTGATACCACCTTATATGCAATACATCACCACACTACACTGTCAGCTGTCGACCAGTGATGCCAACGGCTGAAAAATTTGACTGCGTATACTTACACTCCACTACCTTACATTGATTAATCCTAAAGACTACCTTCGTTGATATTTGCCAAAATAACGTCGTGAAATGAAACTGCGGAGAGATGCAGTAGACCAAATGACGTTCCTTAACTGTGAGGATTAATAGTCATCATTTTAGTATCTATAGCATTTAGATACATAACAGAACTTTATCTCCTGATGTTAATCTTGAGATTAAAAGTCATCGTTCAATTAGAGTTTTCAAATTCTTCACGTTCTGATGTCAGTTCAAATTATCTTGGAAAAAATGTATTGTGTTGCTGTCATGTGGCAAATATAACTCCAACTAAAGGATTATTCAATGAAAGATAATTTAGGGGTACTTAGTACCCGAAAATAGCTACGAAAAACTAAGATGAAAGTGCTAATTCAAGCGTGCTTGTAATGTCATTTCTGCTTCACTTTATGCTGTTTGTTCTACAGTGAAACTGACATTTGAAAATGAATTTGTAAGTAAATCTCAACAATACCGGAATTCATCGGATTATTTTTTCATGGATTTCAACGTATTGCTCTCAGCTTTGCAGCAGCTTGTGAGCTGTGGTAGGAGGCAATATGTGATTTCTGAAAATTGCAAAAACGTATAAGTGATTTCCTGAAATGAAGGCTACAAACAACAGAAGAAGCAGAATTAGTGTTAGGGACAAAGTTATCGCTAGAAATTGTTTTGAGCCACTCTTTAGTTTTGTCCTGATCAACAGGGAATTCGTAAAATGACAGTGTTCCTTTGCTCTTTTTCCTGTTCGGAGTACAAAAAAGGCACACAGCAATATGTGTTTTTATTTATTTTGTTTTGTTTTTTGTTTTTATTTTTCTTGTCTTATTTTTCGCATTCCTTTCCTTTTATTTTCTATTTTAAGGACGGCACACACACACACACACACACATACACACCCTGTCGCCAAGCCAGTGGAAATAACCAGTTAAAATCCCCAACCCGGAACCAAAGGTCAGCACGCTAACCATTTAACCATGGTACTGGACATGAGTTCGAATATTTCCAAACACAGTTAAAGTTAAAACACTACACTACACAATAAAAAAAAGAATTAGCGCATAAATTAGAATTCTTATTTAGGACGAAGTTACGGCGAGAAATCAATTTGAACCGCCCGGCTCTATGGCTAAATGGTTAGCGTGCTGGCCTTTGGTCACAGGGGTCCCGGATTCGATTCCCGGCAGGGTCGGGAATTTTAACCATAATTGGTTAATTTCACTGGCATAGGGGCTGGGTGTCTGTGTCGTCTTCATCATAATTTCATCCTCATCATTGACGCGCAGGTCGCCTACGGGTGTCAGATCAAAATACCTGCATCTGGCGAGCCGAACTTGTCCTGGCACTTTCACTTTGAACCACTCGTTACGAGTAGCGGCTGCTGAAGGAGACTGGACGAAGGGCACTACTTTTTTTACTAATTTCCGTTCTTACTCAACACACACAAGTAAACAAATGCATACTGTGTTTCTCTTAAACTGATCGTTATGTTTGGCGATAAGCAGAATCTAGTTGAATCACCATACTCCTATAACTTATTCCATGCATGAATTAATACGTTCGTGTTTTTAACTTTTTCTTTCAATTGTTTGACATCTGTTACTTCAGTTTTCGTGCAAGTAGTTCAAATAACATGCATTGGAAACTAGAAAAGCTCGTTAGGTATTTGACTCCCAGCCACAACAACCTCTATACAACCCTTGCTGGAATTTACGCCTATATTCGCACCTTTATATTGCCTCACTTGTTCTCATTTTAAATAAGCTGTTGTATCTAACGCATTCGCCTCACATTTAAATACCATAGGAGTTCACTAAGAAATTACATTTAAATACCGCTCTGCGGCCGTCGTCATCACACTATTATTTAGAAAATCACACAAAACCAACCTGTAAATATTCCTTTCTGAAAATTTGCATGCATGATAACGAAGTAATAAACTTACCACTGCTGCTATTTTAGTACGTCTGCTGGGTGTGGTACACCTCAAAACATTCTTCTAAATGAAGAGCTACGCCACACTTTTTGCACTGCCAGCAACTTTCACTTCTTTTACCCCGGCTGTAGCACACAACACACCTTCTTGTGACTTTTGATTTCTTCTCTGTAGGGGGAATACGCATGGGAAAGTGGGCCCATGATTTAGCTTGTAATCTGGTTAGGGTAGTGCTCGCTGAATGTCGACTTCGAACCGAGTACTCCGGCAACGGAAGAATCTCTAGTAGCTGCTGTGCAATGCTAGTTCGGAAGTCCGTGTAGCTCGTCTTTCTGTTAGCAGCGATCTTACCGAGCTCGATAGCTGCGGCCAGTATCCAGTATTCGGGAGATAGTAGGTTCGAACCCCACTGTCGGCAGCCCTGAAAATGGTTTTCCGTGGTTTCCCATTTTCACATCAGGCAAACGCTGGGGCTGTACCTTAATTAAGGCCACGACCGCTTCATTCCCACTCCTAGGCCTTTCCCATCCCATCGTCGCCATAAGAACTATCTGCGTCGGTGCGACGTAAAGCAACTCGCCAGCAGCGATATTGTGATACACAGTAAAGGAATTGAAAATACACATACCTAGGAGGTAAAAGAATATTTTCCTATACCCTTTCCCTGTGCGTCGCATGACGGGGAACAGAGCTGTAACCTGATCCTGAAGGTCAACACCACCCATCCCCTTCTGGTATTCAAGGCCACACTTGGGCTTTATCACTTCTTCCCTAGGGGTTTGTCCTCTCTTTCGTCTGAGTTTGCCTGTCCCTGTCATGTCAGCTGATTTGTGTTTAGTGGTGAGAAAGCAAGCATCCCTGTTATCTTTCCACTTCACACACAACATACTGTTGGCAGCCCACGTCTCATACTCTCCACGTTTTAGTTTCTTCTTACTGATATCGCGAAGCATGTCTTTTCGGTTCTGTCTAACAGATCCAATTACATTCATCAGCTTGTCGTGTAGCCTTTTGAATAAATCTGGTGAAGAATACCAGTTATCTAAAAACAATGTATGTCCTCGGCCTAACAAGGGTTCACACATGTTGAGCACAACGTTTGTACTTGTTGGCAGACTTGGATCCGTTACATCATCACCTACATAAATTTTGAAAGACAGACAGTAGCCGGAACTTGATTCACAAATTTTGTAAATTTTTATTCCAAACCTAGAACTTTTAGACCTATTACACTGGACATATGAAAGGCGGCCTCTGAATTTCATTAGACTTTCATCTAGAGCAATGTCTTGTGAAGGTAAATATAATTCTGAAAATTTGGAGCAGAAATGCTGTATTATAGGCCTAATCTTTCTTAGTTTGTCACTACTATCGACTTGTTCATTGTCAACAAAATGTAAAAATCGTGAAATTATAATAATAATAATTATAATAAATCTTCACGAAAAATAGGAGTGTTTATACACCTGTTTTTACTCCAGTACAACTGTATTCTTGACTTTCGCACTTGTGGCATTAGTATAACTAACGCAAAATATGCCCTAATTTCGTCGGGTGTAGTCTCAAACCATTTGTCATCGTCTTTCAACTTTTTTTGTCTGGATTTCTCAACTGTTTTGCTGCATATGAATTTGTCTCGGCAGATATTTTGTCAAACAAAGGGTTCATGTATTCACAAAAAAACTGAGAGTTCAGATAGTGGCCGAGGTACGAGCTCGTTTCGAAAGACTCGGGACACCGTCGTTATTTGTATCACATTCCGTGTCATCAGAACTATTATACGCATCGCTAGTACTCGAACTAAGAACTTCAGGGTCTATTTCGTCATCACAAACATCACTGCCTTCAATATCACTCTCTAAAACACTATCTATTAGCTTCCGTATTCCTTCTTCATAATGTCAACTGACAAGAGCGAAATTATATGAAAAAATATTATCTTATCTCTTGTTCCGAGAACCAGGTGAAAGGGAAAAAACTGAAGCCACATGTGTAAACTTCAGCTCAGAATGCATACAAGTGGCGTCTGTGGGTTAGTGACTGAACTACATGGATTGATGTACAGCTGTGCATCGCCGCGAGCAGAGCTCGTCATTTGATTCATAGGCCACGAATAACTATGACGAGCTAGGGTCGTCAAATGATGCGATTGGGTTAGGTATTTGACTCCCAGCCACAGCCCCTATACAACCCTTGCTGGAATTTACGCCTATATTCGCACCTTTATATTGCCCCACTTGTTCTCATTTTAAATGAGCTGCTGTATCCGCACACTACAGTATATACGACAGATTCAATTATCACTACACTACATTAAATATTATGTGATAGGATATTGACTAATTTCATTAGTTAGCATAACACGCTTCTCAGACGACAGATTGGCAACGCTTGCATTTGAAACACATATTGGACTCGGAGCGATAAGCCTTCGTGTATTTCCGTTAGCAGGGCTGGCTTCGTCTGTGCCCAAATCTCCCATTCTCTGCGTGTTAAAAAGTAGTAGGTTCAAACTCACCCAGGGAAAGTGTCTACAGAGAAGGGCAGAGACTCAGTATGACCGGCCAGCAAGTTAAAGGAAGCGAACTACGCGTCAGATGAAAACATTCTCCACTAGCTGCATGCTGTGGCTAGTGCTAAAACTGAACGCATTATCATTCATAGTGTTAGTATTTCTTAAACCATCAAAATAATTCCTTAGCTGGAGGGGCAGGTGCCCCTCTGCCCTTTAGAGCCAGCCGCTACTGCTCGTTTGCTGAAAATTTCTGTTTGAAGTACAAAAAGGCGCACTACAATGTCGCATATTTAAAAAATTAAATCACCACACTACACAATTTAAAAAAAATACGGTAGCGCATAACTATTAACTCTCAATAACAAGCCAACAAACACCCCATTGCGAACAAATTACCCACCAACACTTACAACAGCAAAACATGGAAATGCGGTAATTTTCAGTACCTGTATAGGGCTTCCTGTCAGTGACTGAGGAGGCCAACGCTCCACCGGCATTATGGTGAAACTTTCCAATTACAGCTTTATGCTGGGCTTTACTAGCGATTGTTAAGGCCGGTATAAGGAGCGGAGTTAGGGATCCAGTCGGCCGTGACACCCCTGACATAGTATATTACTATTAAGAGCCTAATATATATGGCATTGCAAAGAACGGTAATTAGTCACCATATGTGACTGAATTAGCAATGATAAAAAGTGCATGAAACCCAAATATCGAGTTTCATTACCACGACACATTCCTCCTATAAAAAGTTGATCCTGTAGCTCTTCCACCTTCATTTCAGCCGCATAACTATTCAACAAAAGTTGCAAAAATCACAGTAGAGGACAAATACAATTCTTTAAAATAGAAATAGTCTGAAACAGAGCCATCTACAGTAACTGTATTCGGCTATGGTCGGAAACAGAGCCATCTACAGATAAAGCTGGAAGGTACGCTTGGCAACGCTGTATCTATCTGTCAAGCGGAGGCCGAGAGGAAAGGGGGCGTGTCCGATTTTGAACGAATTCACACGCATATTCACTACATTTAGACCAACACGATGATTATGATAAATGCACACTCTTCGTAAAATGGTATTAAGAAACACACACACCAGTACATGCATTCACTGAAGTTAGAAATACACATTTTACAAACACACACACACACACAAAACACTAAGAGCAGTACTCACAAGCTCAATTATTTTGTAACGTTGACAGCTTCCTCCGCTTAGTGTTTTTATCCTCAATGCTGACGTAACTTCTGCTTTCAGCACTCATTTAAAACGACATTGGAAAATGTAGACAATAAACAATCTATTATTGTCACGCCCATAATGACGGCGTTCAAACGAGAACTGTTGATTGTCATCTCTTCCTAAAGCAGCTCAGGATAGTGAGAACATAAATTCTTTATAATTTTCACAATCCAGGTAGTCTTCGTATACCACTGTTCTGCAGACACACACAACACAATGCGATGGCACCACTAACCCAACTCTCTGAAGTTCTTCAAAATAGCGATCACCTGTTTCATTACTCTGCAGGAGACCTAAACAAGTGTCACAACTTATCCTTCTGGATATTGTCCTTAGTGTATACCCAGAAATGTACAGCATATTACCCCTGATACCTCAAAATGCCCACCAAAAATATTCACGTGATAAAAGTGAGTCTAACTTGTTTATTACTTCCATATTGAGCCCAATGACATCTGTCTTGATGGAATTAGACATTTCTAATTGGCCACGGCCAAACCTCACTTTTCCATACCATCACCACCACCACTGCAACCCTAGAACACACTTAATCCTAATTTTCATCTCACTTTCTAGGACTTGAAGTGCAGTAACATTGTAGTTACAATAAGTACTGACTAAACCTTCTTTCTAAGTTATCACTTTGAAACTTTCTTGACAGTAAATAATTTGCTTTCACAGTTCCAAACTAAACTTTTTGACTAGGGACTAACTCTTCTTCCTTTTAGTGCAAATATGTTATTTGCTATTTGTTTTACGTCGCACTGACACAGATAGGTCTTATGGCGACGATGGGACAGGAAAGGCCTATGAATGGGAAGGAAGCGGCCGTAGCCTTAATTGAGGTACAGCCCCAGCATTTGCTTGGTGTAAAAATGGGAAATCACGGAAAACCATCTTCAAGGCTGCCGACAGTGGGGTTCGAACCCACTATCTCCCGAATGCGAGTTCACAGCTGCGTGCTCCTAACCGCACGGTCAACTCGCCCGGTAGTGCAAATAATAATAATAATAATAATAATAATAATAATAATAATAATAATAATAATAATAAGAAGAAGAAGAATAATAATAATAATAATAATAAAGTTATTTGCTTTACGTCCCACTTAATACTTCTATGGTTTTGGCGACGTCGAGGTGCCGGAATTTAGTCCCTCGGGAGTTCTTCTATATGCCAGTCAATCTACCGACACGAACCTGACGTATTTGAGACCTTCAAACACTACCGGACTGAGCCAGGATCGAACCTGCCAAGTTGGGGTCAGAAGGCCAGCGCCTTAACCGTCTGAGCCACTCAGCCCGACCCTTTTAGTGGAAAGTTCGAATTGTTCCCTTAAAAATATGCAAGATAAAAAGGGTGTTTTCACTGCTTACCTCACGATACTCTATGATACTGTGAAGCATTTTAATATATTTATTTGTACACATTTAACACTAACACTACAAGAAGTGGTTCCTATATAATTTAACAAATATGCATTTAGTTGAAACCACTTTGATATTTTATCATCTAATAAACATGTCATTTATTTTACCAACACCTGATAACATATACAGTGACATTCACATCTTGGTGATTTTGAGTAAATGGGTTACATTTGGCATATCATTCATCTTCTTGTTTACCCTACTCTACATTTCCAGGCTCCTACCTTCAGGATCTTTTCTTTTTTAACACTTTTCGATGACAAATATTTTGGGCAGATTTGGGAAAATAATTGGACATGCATCAGGGCAGGACGAATAGAAATGAATAGTGTGACGACTCCCTCTGAATCACATGTTAACAAACACGGTGTACATGTTCTCCGCCACCTGCAGCGCTGCTGTCGATAAAAGGTCCAAGTATAGTACGCGCACTTTATCTTGAGCCCGGATCTCCATAGTAACGAATGGGAACTAGGGCTCAAGATAAAGTGCGCGTATAGTACGCGCGCTTTTCATCGGCTTACTGTGGAAGTGTGCAAACAGTATGTGGTATTTTTCAGTAGTTTTATACATTCTCCAGTTGTATAAATGCAAAATAGCTGGCATTAACTTTTCATGAACTGAAAAGTGAAAAAGATTATGCATTTGAGAAGTAGGACGTATACTTTGACATATGCTTCAATTTACTACCGCATGTGAATATGCCTACAACTTGCAATGTCCCGGGTTGTAATTCGGGTTACAATAAACATTCGAATGATAAGCGTCATTTTTGTTTCACCCCCAAAAGATCCCACTCTGTTCTCAAAGTGGTCGAAGGCTATCCCACGTCAACATCTGCCTTAAAGTGATAGTACCCTTAACATAATTTCTCAGTCAGATTAGAGCCATGGCAAAAGCTGGTTGTCAAAGAGAATGCCAAAATCACAAGTACAGCTCAGGAAAAAAAAATTACAGCACGCTTACCTTTGATCAGCCACAATGTTTTTTTTTTTTTTTGTTGCTAGTTGCTTTACGTTGCACCGACACAGATAGGTCTTATAGCAACGATAGGATAGGAAAGGCCTAGGAGTTGGAAGGAAGCGGCCGTGGCCTTAATTAAGGTACAGCCCCAGAATTTGCCTGGTGTGAAAATGAGAAACCACGGAAAACCATCTTCAGGGCTGCCGACAGTGGGATTCGAACCCACTATCTCCCGGATGCAAGCTCACAGCCGCGTGCCCCTAACCGCACGGCCAACTAGCTCGGTCCACCATTATCAAGTTGGAAATAGCTCCTTTCATCAGTTCAAAAATTAATGTCATTCATCAGTTCTGTGGGCATATTGTTAAACATGCAAGCGAAGTGATAGATTGGTTCCATGCAAAACAATACAGAGGAGGACCTAACAAGTCTAGAAGAATATTTTAACGCATCTAACTATCTTATTTGTCCATCGAGTGAATTATTATTGATGTTTTCTCATGTAGAGGAAGTTGTTGTGAGAAATATTAGTGTACAAGAAGCATATGGGGTGAAATATTTCAAGAATGCCTGGATAGTTTACCTTCAATTACTGTTTCTTATACACTTGGGTGCTGTACTGAACATGCTCAGGACTTGGTACCAAAATAAATTTTTCATTACATACGATGCCGATTTTATTTCCGAACAAGAGAAGTATGGAAAGAAATGCAAGCTTGTACGACCGCAAAACATACCCGGAAAATGTCCAAGGTGTCCAGTTAACTGACTGATGGGGTGAAGTGCTGATAAGATTCATTAATTTGAGCATGTTAATATATAATTTAACTTAAGTAGTTATGTAGGAATTACATGTGTATGACATACCGGTACGTAACATCATGTGGGTGCCTGCAGAGTTTTAATGTGTTTATATTACGCAGCATGCACACTAACAGTCGAACATGTGTCTTTTTAAGGTTATAGCTGATAATTGCAACTGAGTTTGATTTTGTGGTGAATTAATGAAATAGCTTTATACACACATACCCGTTTGACATATTCGTTAAGACACTGACGAGCCAATTTCAGAAGTAATGTCATTAAATCATGACTAAATGTAAAATATTTCCTACGAATTTGTCACATATTACTTTCAAAACAAGGAACACTGTAATCTTAATTTGCACGAAACACAGATCGCACATAAACACAGTCATCGGTCAGTAAAGAGAATGCACATTCCTGAAACATAACAATAATAAACACACGGTTTTGAATAATTTATTTAAACGATAAATTCCGAATTAAGTCACATCAGATCTCATTTAAAATCACATGTTCAGGGACAGCTGATCCCTGTTTACCTACACCAGCGCCGCGTAGTGTAGGAACATATCAAACAGCAGAAGTCGTCACACTATGTACTTCTATTCGTCCTGATCAGGGAGAAGCTCATTAGGTTTAATTGGTAGTATAGTAACGTTGACTTTACTATCACAAATTTTATCCCCTGTTGAAAAACTTTCGTGTGTGACACGTTTTATGCATACGACTGAATCCTTCCCAGGTTCCCAATTATCCCGTTTAAAATGCCAAATCCATTTTTGTTTTAATTACTCGTCTGAAGGAAAACTAAACGAGGTAAACAACCTTTTTTAATGCTGTAGTTGTTACGATACATGGGAACACATTTTCTGGGCATCTGCAAATACACGAAACGTTTTATTAATAAGACAAATTCAGTCCGCACCTTCACAAATAATAATGTTATTGATATAACGTCCAACTAACTACTTTTACATTTTTCTTGGAGACGCCGAGATGCAGAAATTTTGTCCCGGAGGAGTTCTTTAACGTGCCAGTAAATCTACCGACAGGAGGCTGACGTATTTGAGCACCATCAAATACCACCGGACAGAGCTGGTCGTTAACTCTACAGTCCAAGCTACTCAGCCCATCTTAGCCTTCACATTATTTCGATAATAGGCTTTACGTATGCTTGTTCTATCACTTATCTTGATATATATATATAGCCTACTCGAACCTATCTGTGAAAAATTTAACGAAACACGAGACGAAGTTCACTAGACTTTTTTTTTTCTTGGTTAGTTTTTGGACATCGTCGTAAGACGCTACGTCCAGTCACTGGTTTGCGGGATAATTAATGTCTGGGAAAAGTACCAACATTAGAAGAAATTAGTACACTACAAGATGGTAGGGTTAGCTATGTAATGAAGCTAATGACAGCCGGTAATAATGAAACTGAGGAAAATACCAATAATATGGAGGCTAAACTATCTAGGAGAACACAAAAACACTGGGACACAGGGTTCTAATGCTTCACGTCTGTGTGGTCTGCCACGACGTCTTACTGCAAACATACTAGACCGGACCACAAATAAGGGTTGGGATACGAAAGTTCGTACCTATAGGGAAGGAAAGGTTACAATTGGATGTTACAGGTAACTAAAAAATTAAGTATTAAGTCTACAACGCGAAAAGTCGGTTGAAACACTAAACACGAAACATTTAACGGCAGTTGGTAACCCGCATGAAGAAGCTTAGCTATGAATTCGCGACGGTGATGTTCATATGTCTGACACTGAAAAAAGATATGGTTGACAGTACCTACTGCCCGACCGCATGGACATAAGTTACTTTCGATAAGATTAAGGCGATAGAGATGAGCAGGCGTACACACATGATTTAAGCGGAGTCGTATGATTGTAGTAATATGACGCCGAGTGTAGTTACCAAAGGCGAACCACGGTTTATTAGGAATATTAGGCATAAGCGTGAATAAGTGCTTACCTTTCAACTGGGAACTTCGGCGCCATTCTGCACACCACTGATCGTGGATGAAGTGACGACAGTGTTCCCATAAGTCTGTGTGTGGAACTGCGATATAGTAATCCAATCCAGTACCCTGGGCGGCCTCTTTAGCTAGGATATCCGCTGTGACGTTACCGTGTATTCCAGAATGGCCCGGAATCCATGCGAATAATACTTTAACATTTCGGAGGAACAAGTCATAACTTAATTTGCGTAAATTTTGAATGTACCAATTATTGGTATGTTCGGGATTGTCTAAAGCCTTCAAGGTGCTTAAGGAGTCAGTACAAATGAGAGCTTTTAATATTCCAGAATATTTTATGTACAATAAAGCCTGGCGTATGGCGAAAATTTCAGCCGTGAAAGAAGAAGCGAGGTGTGGGAGAGTGAATTGTTTGTTCACAGCCAGTTGGGGGGAGTAAAATGCAGCACCTACACCAGTTGGGGATAGAGTCTTTGAACCATCAGTGTAAAAAGTAATATATTGTTCTTGGTTATGCCTATTGAAAGCAAATTGAAATAAACTGGTCGTGACATGACTATTTGGTCGGAGTATTGGAGGACTAGTTTCGAAGACAGTGTGAAGAATATCAGGTTTAAATGTACTAGCTCGAAAAGGTATAGAGTATTTCGGGTGGTTTAACGTTTGTACCATGCTAGTACGAAAGTGACCGAATTGGTTAAATGCCCATAATAGAGCCGGTTGATGTTCTTCATTAACATTCCGGTTTTGATAATATTCGTGTAACAGCTGTAGTTTCGGGATGATTGGGTGGCGATATTTATTCAATTTATTAAGAAGATATTTGCTAGCGAGTAGTCGTCGTCGAAATTTTAATGGCGGTTCCGATGCTTCAGCTAAAAGTGCGTTCGTTGGGGAGGAGGATATAGCCCCCATGATTGAGCGGAGTATTTTAAACTGAAAGGTATCAAGTTTGCGTAGTTGGCTATTAGATGCTATATCAAGAAAATGACAGCCATATTCGAATACTGACCGGATGATATTTTTATATACCGTAAGAAGGACATATGGATCCGATCCCCAGGTGCGTTTAGTGAGAGATTTAATGATAAGGTATTTAGTTTCTAATTTGGAAAGAATATATTCGATATGTTCTTTCCAGAGTAATTTGTTATCAATTTTAATGCCTAAATATTTGATCGAAGTTTTGATACAAATCTCATAGGAACCAAAGGTAATTGGAGTACGATCATAATTTCGTTTCTTCGTAAAGATCATTGCAGAGGATTTTTGAAATTCGATTTCTAAGTTATGCTGTAGAAGCCATCTATGGAGGATCGGTAGTGTACGCTCAATGGTAGTACGGGATTCAAGTGCCGATGCTTTAATGGAATAAATAACTATATCGTCAGCATATTGTAGGATCCTAGCCTGTTGAGAAATCACCCGCTCTAAGTCAAAGGTATATAACAGATATAAGATAGGGCTCAAAATATCACCTTGTGGGAGACCTTTAGAAGTGTATCTAGAATCGAAACTCTAGCCATTGGTCTTTAAAAAATGTGACGATTGGTGAATAATTGCCGTATGATATTAATAAACGAAAGAGGAAATTGCCACCGATATAATTTGGCAAGAAGTACTCCAATGTCCACATTATCATATGCTCCTTTTATATCGAGAAATATAGCCGTCAAAACGTCACCTCGACTGCGAGCGAGTAATAAATCTGTAAAAAATATATTAAGAGCGTCTGCCGTACTTCGGCCTTTCAAAAACCCAAACTGATACACTGGAAGTATATTATAATATTCTAAACACCATAGAAGACGGTGCAAGAGGATTCTTTGAAAAGTTTTACGAAGGCAGGAACCCAAAGCGATACCTCTATACCCGTTTGGGTCTTGAGGATGTTTACCTTGTTTTAAGAGGGGTATAATTTGAAAATCGTTCCAATCGACAGGAATGGCATGGCTGTCGAGTATGGCGTTAAATGTATTTAGCAGCGTTTGCTTAGCGTGGAACGGTAGATATTTCAACATTTTATAGGTGATAGAATCTCTGCCCGGACTAGTATCTTTTCGATGTTCGAGTGCAATATCTAGCTCATGGAGGGAGATATTCTGTAATAGACTAGAAAATTTGTCGGAGGAAGGTAGTAAACTATATTCATAAGAAGGTTCCACGTAATCTGGTGTTAGTTGGTGGTAAAATTGGGCAATTCCGTGAGGATGCGATTGAGAAACAGAATTTGTATGAGTATTACTTAAATGTTGGATGGCTGCCCATATATCTTTGAGAGGGGTTTGTCGATTGATAGATGTGACAAATACTTTCCACGCTGTTCGTCGTTTTTCATTAAAAATAGTCTGTATAGAAGCGACTATTTTTTTATATTGGATATAGTGATCATAGGAGCCAGATGTTCTATAAGCTTTTAAGGCAGCCTGTCTACGACGAACTAAAGACGCACACTCGGAATCCCACCAACGAATAGCATTTCTCTGCATTTTAAAAAACCGCTTGTGTTCAATAGCATGATAAGTATCTAAATAAGAATGAATAAAGGATAATAGTAGATCATAGTCAAGAACATGGGGAGCTGGAAGTGTAGAGCGGATTTTATCTGCAAGAAAGGTCGTGAATAGCGTAGAATCAAAAGAGCGGAGATTACGGGATGCAGTAAAGTGAGAGACATTCCTGATAACCTGTGGGCCTATATCTATTAGAATGGTAAAATGGTCGCTTTGATGGCTATCATAAATTACATTCCAATTTGTTTTATGTGCCAAATCTACGGTGCAAATAGTGAGATCTACTGCACTTTTATTAATGTTAGGAGCTGTTAACCGAGTAGGAGAACCGTCGTTGAGGATAACCAGTTCCTGTTTTACGGTGATCCGTCCAATATTCCGCCCTTTGGGGCAACTAAATATGCTCCCCCAAAGAGGATTGTGAGCATTAAAATTTCCACCGATTAGGGTGTTGTTTTGTGAGAATTGTGAAAAAAATTTGTCCCATTGGACGTTACCTTTTATCCACGGCGGACAGTATATGGAAACCAAGGTCCAATCTTGAATTTTTACTACAAGGGCTTGCGTGCCCGGTATGAGATAGTTTAATGGAGCTTCCTGAAAGTAGATGTCTTGTTTGAGTAAAATGCATGTGCCTCCAGAGATGGGTGCATCATGCCGTATGACCGTAAAACCTTTCATACGAAAATGAAAATGAGATTTCAACCAAGTTTCGCTCAAGAAAATTACCGCAGGATCAAAAGAATTTATCAAACTCACTAATTCATGTTTCTTATTTAATATGCTCCGACAATTCCATTGCAGGATCCGCATGTTTTACTTGACAGTAGGGGGAGGTCCCACGAATCGAAAAAACTCATCATATACTGATTTTAACTGTTGCTTCCATATGCCGGTTGTTTCAATTGTTGCGATTATATCTGCAAATCTGTTAAAGGTGTTTCGACATTGTTCATTAGAATTAACGTTTGATTTACAATGTAAAGCCATGACAGAGGGAGATGCCGATATTGGCGCGTGGGGATCCGAAGGTTGCCCTTGAGGACTTAGCTTCAGTGATGTAGATGCAGTCTCGGTATGAGGAGCAGGTATCAAACGCACTAGTGGAGTGCCAGAATGTTCTGGAACCGTTTTCGGATTACTTAGTAAATTCAAATATGATGCCCTGTCATAACCTGGGGTAACAGGTAGGCGGGGGGTTATTAACCACCATAGTAAATTTACGCTTACGAGGGTGAGTTTCTTCCGATGGAGATGATCTAGTGGGTAAAGGAGGAAAATGTTGGGGTATCAGAAGGGGGTTAGATAGGGACTGTAATGGGGCAAAATAGTTTTTCACTTCAAAATATGATTTGTTTTCAACACTCATAATGCGTTTAATTTCTTTTTGTTGTTTGTGGATTTCACAATGTTCTGCTCCCGCAGGATGATTTCCGCCACAGTTAGCACATTTAACGACTTGGTGAGTGCAATCTTCAGTAGAATGAGTAAGGGAACACTTTCCACATCTCGGCTCCCTAGAACGACAATTAGTAGCGGTGTGTCCATACCGCTGACATCGTTTGCATATTAAAGGAGAGAATATAAAGGCCTGAACCTCTAACATGACTTTAAAAATAGACACGCTTTTCGGAAGTTGTTGGCTCTCGAATACAACCTTCACAGTACCTGTAGGGATATATTCAGTTTTTCCGTCTTTAGATGAACGTCTATTTAGACGTTGTACTTTCACTACAGGATAAGGTGAGTCTAAATAGGTGAGAATGTCGGATTCGGAAATAGTAGTGTCTACTCCCCGTATGACCCCTACTCGCTGAATATTCGAAGACGGAATAAAAGCTGTCAATTTCTTTTCTGTAAGAATGGGATGAGAAAGAAAGGCGTTTGCAGCCTTACTAGACATGAAAGTAACTTGAATTCTATTTCTTCCCTTCCTATGTATGGCCTTGACGTCACCAATTTGCCTCTCGTAGAAAATCCGTCCCAGAGCCATAGGGTGAATATGTCCTATTTTATTTGTAGAGTCAATCGATTCGACAAATACTATGTAAGGGCCAAGATGAGTGGTAGAGTAGGTAGATACAGGAACTTGCGGACGCTGATCCGAATCACGTATTGTATCTTGAGAACTGTCTCGTTGGGTAACAGTATTACTAACGTCCATGGGTAAATCCTTACGCACGGCACCTTTATCAATATCAGGAGGTCGACCTAAAGGGCCACCACCACTATCTACAGACATAATAGTCCAAAAGGAATTACCCTATACTAGCACCAGAACAAACACAAAAGAAAATTACTAGGATACAAACACAAACATAAAACACTCTACTTATCGACAGACAGGAAAAAGCCGCTGCACCAGTGACCGGAGCGAGACGTGTGCACCGCACAACAGCCGAACACCGAATCGAGGCAGTTCCAACGTTAAAAAACGTTCACTAGACTTCAACATACACGGATAGATCCCGCGCTTTCACCTTGGCCTCCACTGGATGTTGCCAAACTTACATGACTCCAGCTTGTAACTGTAGTCGTCTATGGTCGGAAACATAGATTGGTGAGGTTGGACATCCTGCCCGTCTTCATACATACATGAGTCGCTGTTTGTGTTGGCGCGTTGGCGGGATACTGTGGTAGTCAAAACTAATAAGTTCCTATTTTGCACAATAACCTTCACAAACCAAGTTCAGTGCAACTATCGTTAACTGGGCATTTTTTATCTTTAAAGAACAGTGAGTACCATAAATGCATATCCTGTTTAGCTGAGTCCTGTAAACTATGTACGGTATGGTGTTCCTGGCGTATTTCCTGGACGAAACCTTTATAGACCAATAACTGATTCAGTTTTATGTTTATTGCATTTAATCATTGTGACCAACAGTGGTTTCAATGACAACAGTCGGTCAATTATAAATTCTGACGCGCCTGACCTAACCTAACCCAGTGACTATCAGTGGTTTTTAGTTGATCATAACCTAACCTGCCACTATCATGGTTTATGGTGGATCACCACCAAATCTGTAACTAGCAATGGTTTTTGGTGGATCACAACGTCGCCTGTTATAGGGACCGTGCGTAACAACAAATATTCGACCGCAGCGCCCATAGCGGAAGAGACGATTATTCATCGGTAGGAGAAACACCAGAATAACATCAGCTGTCGTTGTTTACTTAGTGAAATATATTGTGAATACGTATAATTTGAATCAATCAGCTATGGCGAATGCTGTTATTCTTGTAGGTTTTCAGAAAATTATGTGGAGTTCTAAGTATTTTAGGATATCTACTTTGAGGAAAGGAAGAGAGCTAAATGATAGCCATCACATATATCAGGTGGAAGAAAAACTTTCAAAGGAAGTAGGCCTATCTGGTGTATGTTTGAGAGAGACAAATGTTAGTCAAACCCCATGTAATATTAACATCAAGGTTAGATTTTTTTTAAAATTCTTAATTTAGATCCTTTTAATGTTTTATAATTTTGTAATAATCTTAGTTTTAACATTATTAAACATATAACCTTAATGTTCAGTTCAACTTTTCCGGTTACGTGAACGAATCCGATCCACGAAATATCACTATTATTTGTCCCAAATGGAAGATAATACTTGTTTTTACTCAAATAAAGTGTTAAATCTGCGGTAAATTCAGAGAAAGTACGAAATATTTTACTTGTAGAGAATAATATGGATACATACTTTACTACCGTACATTACAACTATTTTTTCTGCTACGTCGCAGCGCTTCCGTACGCGTTTTGTTTGTCTAACACTTTCGTGTGTAAAATTGTCAGAGTTTCTGAATCACATTTTGAATTATCACTGGGCAATTATAAATGACAAAATAGTACATTTACATTTCCTTGGCCATGTGAAAATGGTAAATAATGTCTGAATACCTATACTACAAACAGTTTGGGGAGATTGTGATTCAGGAACAGAATTCGTGTTTTCTTGCATTTCACTTTGTCTCCCTTTCCTCCTCTACCTGACTGTCAGCTTCCTCCGTATTTCGTCCTCATTAGTTCTTCCTGGTAATATATGCAAGGTAGGCTTATATCCAGGGCTATCAGGGTCTCTGGTAGGTGTTCCATCAATGAAGTGTCGGATGCAGATTCTGAATTCCTGGCAGGAACCCACGGTTTTCCATCAAGTGTTGAACGTTTTAAAGATGTTATCCATGCTTCCCTTCTGATCTTATTGGCAGCTGCGGCTGGAAAACGAAAAATAATTCGTTCCTGGTCGGCTGTTTTAGTAGGTGTAATTACAACCATACACGGAACAGTTCACGTGACATGTACTGCGTTTACTGGTTCTATGAGTTTCGTTCATGCTTAGAGAATATGCTGAAAGAACCTAGTCAAAACGTAGGCTACCTCAGTAAGCAATGTGAACAGTCAAAGACTTACAGCTAGTAAGATAAAAAAAAACACTATTCACTAACTCGATGGTGAAAAATGCTCCTACCGCTCCTACCAGTTACTTCAGATGGCAGCAGTCGCTATACGCACGGTCCCTATTATCAGTGGGCTGTGAGCTTGCATCCAGGAGATAGTGCGTTCGAACCCCACTGTCGGCAACCCTGAAGATGGTTTACCGCGTTTTTCCATTTTCACACCAGGCAAATGCTGGGGCTGTATCATAATTAAGGCCACGGCCACTTCCTTTCCAATCCTAGGCCTTTCCTATCCCTTCGTCACCATAAGACCTATCTGTGTCGGTGCGACGTGAAACCAATTTAATTATCGGTGGTTTCAGTAGATTACAGTGGTCTTGTCACAAGCCAATACTGTCCCAGGGGCTGCTAAAAGCCTGCTGGCCACTTCACAGCCCTAACCTGTTGGCTTACGCCCCCAGAACCCGCATTGCTTGCCTCTAACCCAATGGCCTTGTCACTAGCCGGACCTAACTGAACCAGCCCAATGGTCTTGTTACTAGCTGGACATAAACAATCCAGACCAATGGTTTGGTCAGTAGGCATACATATCTCATGTCATGTTCTTGTCACTAGCGATGGTCATGGTCTTGTTACATACCGAGCTCGATAGCTGCAGTCGCTTAAGTGCGGCCAGTATCCAGTAATCGGGAGATAGTGGGTTCGAGCCCCAGCCCTGAAGATGGTTTTCCGTGGTTTCCCATTTTCACACCAGGCAAATGCCGGGGCTGTACCTTAATTAAGGCCACGGCCGCTTCCTTCTAATTCCTAGGCATTTCCTATCCCATCGTCGCCATAAGACATATCGGTGTCGGTGCGACGTAAAGCAAAATAGAAAATAATGAAGAAAGGTCTTGTTACGTTGCATTAGCCGCGCTGTAAGCCTTCCTTTTATAAACCAGTCATGGTCCCCCGACAGGCAAGCGAAGAGGGTTAATACCTTCCAGCAAATGATCCATGAAAACTATGAACAATAAAGGTGAAACGTTACAGCCTTTTCCAACCAGAAACTCATAATTGTCCCAGCAGCCCAATTGTCGATATAAATGGCTTTAACTGATTTTAATAATCTACCCTGAATCCCATAGTCCCCCAGTCCAGCGAACATCTGGCTACCAAAATAACGCAGGATGGAAATAAAAAACTGTTATACAGTATTGTCAAGAATAGAAGAACTCGATATGAATCTATCCAATCTGTAGAACTTCCTAATGGTGAGGTGACTAGGGATAAGACCAAAATATTACAAGAGTTCCAAAGGCACTTTGAAACTTTGCTGAACTGTAATGACCGGGCGAGTTGGCCGTGAGCGTAGAGGCGCGTGGCTGTGAGCTTGCATCCGGGAGATAGTAGGTTCGAATCCCA
Organism: Anabrus simplex; assembly: GCF_040414725.1. Classification (NCBI taxonomy): domain Eukaryota; kingdom Metazoa; phylum Arthropoda; class Insecta; order Orthoptera; family Tettigoniidae; genus Anabrus; species Anabrus simplex. The sequence continues at coordinate 116,919,065 of NC_090279.1, read as the reverse complement.
CTATCGGCAGCCCTGAAGATGGTTTTCCGTGGTTTCCCATTTTCACACCAGGCAAATGCTGGGGCTGTACCTTGATTAAGGCCACGGCCGCTTCCTTCCAACTCCTAGGCCTTTCCTATCCCATCGTCGCCATAAGACCTATCTGTGTCGGTGCGACGTAAAACCCCTAGCAACAAAATGAACTGTTATGAAAATGTCACTCCATTAGACGATGAGCCTTATGATTTTGGCAGCACAAATACCACTAGTGTGACATGGTTGGAAGCAGAGACAGCAATATCTAAGCTGAAAAACAACACATCAACTGGATCAGATGAATTAAGTGTTGAGATGATCAAAGCACTAGGAGAGGTAGGACAACAGTGGATGTACAGGGTACTAAATAGAATCTGGAAAGAGAATGTAATACCCAGTGACTGGAAGCAAGGAGTTGTCATCCCATTGTTGAAAAAAGGTGATAGAAAGAAATGCACCAACTACAGAGGTATAACTCTGCTCTCACATGGCCTCAAAATCTACGAATCCATCCTTGAGAGCAGGATTAGAAAATATGTTGAACCTACACTTGAGAAGGAACAACATGGATTTAGACCTCATAGATCAACTATAGACCTCATTTTTGCCACCAGAATGCTCTATGAGAAGTATTGGGAGAAAGGTAAAACACTTATAACTGTTTTTTCTGGACATCAAGAGAGCATATGACCATGTACCACGCAGGCATACATGAGAATATTTGAGACATAAGAAAGTGCCTGATGACATCATAGCACGAGTACAGCAATTATATGATGAAACCAAGTGTTGTGTCCAGGTCCAGGATGGAAGGTCAGGTTGGTTTGAAAAGAAGAGTGGAGTCCTGCAAGGTAGTTGTCTTTCACCACTTCTCTTCATAGTCATAATGGATGAAGTTTTAAAAGCGGTTAAGAGAAAGGATCCAACAACTAATGGCCTGGTTTTTGCTGATGATGTAATGGTATGGGGTGAGACAGAAGCGGAAGTACAAACTAGACTAGATCTCTGGCATGAAGCTTTTACAACCTTAGGTCTCAAAATCAGCAAAACGAAGACAGTTGGCTTGGTGATGAGTAGAAACTCTCCAACTGTTCATCTAAGAATTGGAGATGAGGAAATGGATATTGTAGACAACTTCCAGTATTTAGGTAGTGTTCTGTCATCAGACAATACCATACATCAAAAGATTAGTAACAGAATACAGAAAGCTTCCAAATTCTATCACGCTGTACGTCAAATACTTTGGAATGAAACATTTCCATTAGTTTCCAAGATCAGCTTGTACAAAGTATATCTAGTACCTATACTGACGTATGGCCTGGAAGCAGCAACACTTACTGGACCAACAAAGAGTCGTCTTCAGGCAACAGAAATGAAGTTTCTCCGTTCTTGTCTACAAAAATCAAAAATGGATAAAATAAGGAATGTGGATATCCGACAACAGCTTGGATTGGAAAGAAGCTTGCTGGAGACTCTAGAAGTGAAGAGATTGCAATGGTATGGTCACATGAAAAGAATGAACCCTCACAGGACTCCTCAAACATACTTTGACCACAATGTTCCTGGGAAGAGACCAAGACCTTGTAATATTTGGGAAAAACAGATAATGAAGGACCTTGAAATTAGAGATGTGAACTGGTGTCGCATATATGAGCAGCATCTGTGGATGGATAGGACAAACTGGAGGAAGCTCATACACAACCGCACCCGGCTTGCTGGAGCGAAGAAATGATGATGATGATGATGACTGCTATATGCCTTCTCTAGATCTACAAAAGATAAACATATCTACTGTATCTATTCACCTTGTAGCATATTTAATTACCTGGCCCCTCCTGTAAATCTGATCTTGACAGCCCCTCTGTGATCTGAAACCACAGTGGTTTTCATGCAACTTACTTACGGTCAATCACGGATCGCACCCTTCCTTCCAAGGTTCCTGAGAACACCATGCCTGGTATACTGCAGTGAGATACTACGGTAGTTGCTGCAAACCTTCCTGTTCCCTTGCTTATAGATAAGTGCAATTACTGCTTTTGTCCAATCAGAATTTACCTTACTGAGATTCCATGCTGATCTTATTACTCTATGAAGCCATTTCATCCCTGCGTTCCCACTACACTTCACCATTTCAGGTCCAATTTCATCTATTCCTGCTGCTTAATGACACTGGAGTTTTACCATCTTTTCCACTTCCTCAAGCATAATTTCAACATCACAATTGTCCTCCGCCCCATGAGCATGCTTGTTTGCGATGCCACCAGCAAGATTTCCTTTTATGTTGAGAAGATTTTCAAAATATTCCTTCCATCTCTCCAATGATTCCCTAGGATCTGTTACGAGTTCACCTGATTTACCCACAGCACTATTCATTTCCTTTTTCCTCCCTTCCTAAGATTCTTCGTTACTGTCCAAAAGGTTTCCCTGCTGCTTGACCCCTAGCCTTTTCAGATTATTACCAAAATCTTCCCATAACTTCTCCTTGGATTCAACAACTATTTGTTTTGCTCCATTTCTGTCCTCTAAGTAATTCCCTATCTGCATCACTCCTTGTTTGGAGCCGTTTCTGATATGCCTTCTTTTTATGTTAACAAGCTGCTCTCACTTCATCATTCCCCCAAGATGTTTGCCTTTTCCCATTTTTACAGCAGTTATTCCTAGGCATTCCCTTGCTGTTTCTACTGTAGCATCCCTTATGCCACCCATTCTCTTTCTATATCATGAACCCTTGAACGTCTAATTCATACACAAGTTACTGAATACCTTACCAGGCATTCCCTCCTTAACCCATTAGTGCATAACGTTAATTTGTTGTAATTTATTTCAGTTTATTTACACTTTTCTACTCTTAATAATTGCAGAAACACGTTCCAACAATCAGAAAGTTCATACAAGTGATAGTTGAATTTACACAGGCTGTCCGATATATCGGATGCTATGCACTCAGATCAGTACAAAACTAGTTATGCAGCATTGTATTGTACAATAATGTTGCAAGCTAGGTAGTGTTAGGCCGGCCCTGCGGTGTAAGGGTAGTGTGCGCGGTGTAGGGGTGGCCCCGAGTTCGATTCCCAGCTAGGTCAGGGATTTTTACCTGCATCTGAGGGCTGGTTCGAGGTCCACTCAGCCTACGTGATTACAATTGAGGAGCTATCTGACACTGAGATAGTGGCCCCAGTCTAGAAAGCCAAGAATAATGGTGGAGACGATTGGTCTTGCTGACCACACGACACCTCGTAATCTGCAAGCCTTTGGGCTGGGCAGCAGTTGCTTGGTAGTCCATGGCCCTTAGGGATGTTGCGCCATTGAGTTTGGTTTTTAGGTAGTGTTAGAGAGTTGGATTACCGTATCCAATTTACGCTGTAAAGTAGATCCTCAATTTCCACTAAAGACTCATCACAATACTGTAAACTCTTATTTACAGTTATGTATTTACTGATTATGATATCCATAGAAGCATTTCAGGTGAAGTCCAACCTGGTCAGGCAGATCCACTCTACGGATGACCGAGCTCGATAGCTGCAGTCGCTTAAGTGCGGCCAGTATGCAGTATTCTGGAGATAGTAGGTTCGGACCCCACTGTCGGCAGCCCTGAAAATGGTTTTCCGTGGTTTCCATTTTCACACCAGGCATAATTAAGGCCACTGCCGCTTCCTTCCCACTCCTAGCCCTTTCCTGTCCCATCGTTGCCATAAGACCTATCTGTGTCGGTGCCACGTAAAGCAAAAAAAAAAAAGAAACAAGAACTCTACAGATGCCACTATAGGACTTGAACAACTTTCATTGCGGTACAGATATTTTGCATATTTTTTTACGCTGGACCACCTTGATGCACCGCTTATCTCCATCTGTTTGTAGTTCTTACCAGCAGTGACAACACTGTTGTCGTTCCAGTGCACCAGCAACGCACCACCAAAACTCCTGCACTCGTATGATCCCCTTCTTCTTCCTCTCTGCCTTTCTTTGAAGGGGGCACTTCTCTGTCTGATTTTCTTGAAATGTCCGTGTTGCACTTTGAAGCCAGATGTCTTACCAATTTCAGGAATATAAAGTAGCCGTCAAAGAATATCGTATGCCCCATGTACGATTCCGTTCCACCTGCATCACTGAGAGGTAGGACTACACTCAGCCTTTCATTTTACATTGCTGTATACACTTGGAAAGGTGGAAAGCTATCCTATAACCACTGGCAGAGAAAGAAGTCCAGCGGAATTTCACAATTTTGCGCACGAAAACAGTCAGTTACTAATTGAGATGTAGACTGTGATCTTGTCCACTACGGGGTTGCTCCTTTTGTGTTACAATTTGACCTACTATTGCTTTTGAATTTTCTATCAGGGATATTGGAAACATGGGTACTGACCCAATGTTGCGTATGACTCTCTTTATTTTCGTATGACAGCTTCCTTTCGTATGGTTTCCTGGATTTTCAGTTCTATATGTAAACTTTCAGTAACATTTTGACTACCACTGGACCTAGCCTCCACTTTTTCATATTTTGTTGAAGCAATTTGCCCTTCATTTTTACTCAGAAGTAGGTTTCTACCAAGGTAAATTAGATTACCCTCATACTCATCTGTCATTATCATCAACCGTTTCACACCCGTCATCAGGAGGGTTGCTGCGCTCCTCCTCTCCAAACGTTGGTTCTTCCTCCGAAGCTTCCGGTATTACACTCACCATCAAACTAGTAAGGGAATACAAATGTCTGAGACAGTAGGACCCCCTGTGCATAGCGTCCGATTTTCAGGACAACTATATTTACAAGCCTCTGTCACGTCAATAATAAGACATAATTGACATCTTTGTGTGTTGGTAGATTCGTAGGAGTGTCAACAATATGGTCCACACCAAAGTTTACAATTATTGGAAATATTTATTAATTCATGTTTGTGGATGGTTCATGTTTGTGGGTTACTGTAGTCACGTCCTAGTTCGTGAACCATGGGCAACGGCTGAGTGGCCTAGTAAGTGGTCCTGAGAGTCGGGATACCAGTTGCTATGGAATGGGAGTGGGCATCTCGGACATATTCTGAGTCGTGGTCCTCCTTGTGCTCAGGCGGCTAGGACTATACAATCCACCGGTGGTCCATAACCCGTTAGAGGAGAGATCCTCACTTGGACTATGTGCAAGTAGGGCAGCATCCTGCTTCATGAATCGACCGAGCTCAGAACATTTTAAGCAAGCCTCGGACTTATGGGAGTAACGGAGTCCCACTCCCATTTGACAGGCGAGGGACTCCTTGGAAACAACTTGGTGAACAAAATCGAATTTGATGGGGAGCTATCAATATTAATGGGGCTTATGGAAGAAAGAAAGCAGAACTGGCTGAGTCTGCAAAGAGGATGCATCTTGATGTGCTAGGAGTAAGTGATATTCGGGTAAGGGGAGATAACGAGGAAGAGGTAGGAGATTATAAAGTTTACTTGACAGGTGTTAGAAAGGGAAGGACAGAGTCTGGGGTAGGGCTCTTTATCAGGAATACCATTGCACGGAACATAGTTTCTGTTAGGCACGTAAATGAGCGAATGATGTGGGTAGATTTGTCAGTTGGAGGAATTAGGACTAGGATTGTGTCCGTGTATTCACCATGTGAGGGTGCAGATGAGGATGAAGTTGACAAGTTTTATGAAGCATTGAGTGACATCGTAGTCAGGGTAAAGAGCAAGGATAGAATAGTGCTAATGGGCGATTTCAATGCGAGAGTTGGGAATAGAACTGAAGGATACGAAAGGGTGATTGGTAAATGTGGGGAAGATATGGAAGCTAATGGGAATGGGAAGCGTTTGCTGGACTTCTGTGCTAGTATGGGTTTAGCTGTTACAAATACATTCTTCAAGCATAAGGCTATTCACCGCTACACGTGGGAGGCTAGGGGTACCAGATCCATAATAGACTATATGTTAACAAACTTCGAATTCAGGAAATTTGTTAGGAATGTTCGAGTTTTCCGGGGATTTTTCGATCATACAGACCACTATCTGATCTGTAGTGAACTAAGTATCTCTAGGCCTAAGGTAGAGAAAGTGAAATCTGTCTGCAAACGAATAAGGGTAGAAACTCTCCAGGACGAGGAAATTAGACGGAAGTACATGGATATGATTAGTGAGAAGTTTCGAACAGTAGACATTAAGCAGGTTCAGGATATAGAAAGTGAATGGGTGGCATATAGGGATGCTGTAGTAGAAACAGCCAGGGAATGCCTTGGAACAACTGTGTGTAAAGACGGGAAAAGGCGAACATCTTGGTGGAATGATGAAGTGAGAGCAGCTTGTAAACGTAAAAAGAGGGCTTATAAGAAATGGCTCCAAACAAGGGCCGAGGCAGATAGGGAGTTGTATGTAGATGAAAGAAACAGACCGAAACAAATAATTGTTGAGTCCAAAAAGAAGTCATGGGAAGATTTTGGTAACAACCTGGAAAGGCTAGGTCAAGCAGCAGGGAAACCTTTCTGGACAGTAATAAAGAATCTTAGGAAGGGAGGGAAAAGGAAATGAACAGTGTTTTGAGTAATTCAGGTGAACTCATAATAGATCCCAGGGAATCACTGGAGAGGTGGAGGGAATATTTTGAACATCTTCTCAATGTAAAAGGAAATCATCCTGGTGGTGTTGTGAACAGCGAAGCTCAAGGGGAGGAGGAAAATGATGTTGGTGAAATTATGCTTGAGGAAGTGGAAAGGATGGTAAATAAACTCCATTGTCATAAAGCAGCAGGAATAGATGAAATTCGACCTGAAATGGTGAAGTATAGTGGGAAGGCAGGGATGAAATGGCTTCATAGAGTAGTAAAATTAGCGTGGAGTGTTGGTAAGGTACCTTCAGATTGGGCAAAAGCAGTAATTGCCCCTATCTATAAGCAAGGGAACAGGAAGGATTGCAACAACTATCGAGGTATCTCACTGATTAGTATACCAGGCAAAGTATTCACTGGCATCTTGGAAGGGAGGGTGCGATCAGTCGTTGAAAGGAAGTTGGATGAAAACCAGTGTGGTTTCAGACCACAGAGAGGCTGTCAGGATCAGATTTTCAGTATGCGCCAGGTAATTGAAAAATTCTACGAGAGGAATAGGCAGTTGTGTTTATGTTTCGTAGATCTAGAGAAAGCATATGACAGGGTACCGAGGGAAAAGTTGTTCGCCATACTGGGGGACTATGGAATTAAAGGCAGATTATTAAAAGCAATCAAAGGCATTTATGTTGACAATTGGGCTTCAGTGAGAATTGATGGTAGAATGAGTTCTTGGTTCAGGGTACTTACAGGGGTTAGACAAGGCTGTAATCTTTCACCTTTGCTGTTTGTAGTTTACATGGATCATCTGCTGAAAGGTATAAAATGGCAGGGAGGGATTCAATTAGGTGGAAATGTAGTAAGCAGTCTGGCCTATGCTGACGACTTGGTCTTAATGGCAGATTGTGCCGAAAGCCTACAGTCTAATATCGTGGAACTTGAAAATAGGTGCAATGAGTATCGTATGAAAATTAGCCTCTCGAAGACTAAATTGATGTCAGTAGGTAAGAAATTCAACAGAATTGAATGTCAGATTGGTGATACAAAGCTAGAACAGGTCGATAATTTCAAGTATTTAGGTTGTGTATTCTCCCAGGATGGTAATATAGTAAGTGAGATTGAATCAAGGTGCCGTAAAGCTAATGCAGTGAACTCGCAGCTGCGATCGACTGTGTTCTGTAAGAAGGAAGTCAGCTCCCAGACGAAACTATCTTTACATCGGTCTGTTTTCAGACCAACTTTGCTTTACGGGAGCGAAAGCTGGGTGGACTCAGGATATCTTATTCATAAGTTAGAAGTAACAGACATGAAAGTAGCAAGAATGATTGCTGGTACAAACAGGTGGGAACAATGGCAGGAGGGCACTCGGAATGAAGAAATAAAGGCTAATTTAGGAATGAACTCGATGGATGAAGCTGTACGCATAAACCGGCTTCAGTGGTGGGGTCATGTGAGGCGAATGGAGGAGGATAGGTTACCTAGGAGAATAATGGACTCTGCTATGGAAGGTAAGAGAAGTAGAGGTAGACCAAGACGACGTTGGTTAGACTCGGTTTCTAATGATTTAAAGATAAGAGGTATAGAACTAAATGAGGCCACAACACTAGTTGCAAATCGAGGATTGTGGCGACGTTTAGTAAATTCACAGAGGCTTGCAGACTGAACGCTGAAAGGCATAACAGTCTATAATGATAATGTATGTATGTATGTATAAATAAAAATCTCGACTGTTGCACAGAACTTTGTACTATCTTGCTGCCATGCTCGTAATAAATGAGATTCAGCAATGAATGATAAGGATAAAGAATGATTTATTCTTGGTTCTTGTTAGCTACAGCCTTTCTGAAGCACAAGAAAGTATCATGGGCGTAAAACCATGCATAAATATCACACCATTTTATTTTTACGACGTCCGATTTTTCGGACGCTATGCACTAATGGGTTAATCCCTTTCAATCCGGCTTCGGGAAAGGACATAGCACTGCGACAGCTTTACTACAAGTGACAGATGATATCAGACGTGCAATGGACGAATGGGACATGACTGTACTGACATTATTAGATCTCAGTAGTGCCTTCAACTCTGTCAATCCTCAGTTACTACTGCAGAAACTTCGAGAGCTAAGTTTTAATAATGTATCACTTCGTTTATTTTCATCTTACCTTGAAAATCGCCAGCAACGTGTGACACTTGGAAATTTAAGTTCAGGATGGCAAAGTAAGACCCTCGGTGTCCCTCAGAGGTCGGTTCTCGGACCACTGCTATTTATCATCCAAATTAATGATATATCAAAAGCTCTTAAATTCTGCAAATTGCAAGTGTATGCGGATGATGTACAGATTTACTATCATTCAAAACCGAGTGATATTGATACTGCAATTACTAAAATAAACTCCGACCTTCAACATCGTAGTTACTATGCAAATAAAAACAGTTTATTAATGAACCCAAATAAGACTTGAGTACCAGTAAAAACCTATATTCCCTCAAGCAACAGGACATCTCCCCAATAATTTTAAACAATAAAATCATACCCTACTCTAGTTCAGTGTCTAACTTAGGAACTATTATGACTGAGACCCCAAATTGGACTCAACAGGTGATAAGCATAAATGCTTATATCATCTGAAAAGGTTCGCTATTGTATTCTATGTTCGACTTAAAGTACAAATAATTCGCTCTCTTATACTACCTATATTTGACTACTGTTACACTGTGTTGACTGAAATAACCTGCGACAGTAACAAGAAACTGGACTGGAATCTGAACAGCTGCGTAAGATATATCTTTAATCTGTGATATGATGCTCATATATCACCTTATTATAAGGAGCTGTTGTGGCTTCGAGTGCACCAGCGCCGTGAACTTCACATGCTATCGCTTCTGCACAAAGTTCTTTCCACTAATACTCCCGATTATCTGTCTTCATCTTTTTCTTACCTCTCTTCCTATCATGACCACAATACAAGATCTGGCTATTCTCCTGTCATACCTGTAAACCGCACTGCTGTGTACAACCGCTCCTTCATAATCTCTGTGCCTAGGTCATGGAATTCGCTACCTGCGAACATTAGAGACAATCCTTCTCATCACAAATTTAAAGTGGCCTGCCGCAAGCATTTGCTGTGTAGATCCCGCTGACTTGCTGGATAATTGTTGAGTGAATGAAGGAATGAATGGATTACTCTAGTTACATCATTTCAGTGTACGTTATTTTGTGTATTTTAAAAATTAAGGATCCTTTCACTGTTATTATTATTATTTTTCCTATTGCTATTAATATTATTTGTTTTTTGTTTTTTTGTATTCGAATTTATAAGTTATGTAAATGTATACTCATCTAGTGGTTAAGTGTAAGAGAGGACATTGAGCCCTAACTTCGTCACCAATAAAGGCATTATCTATCTACCTACCTATCTGTCCACTATTCGGAACTTCTCACCAATCATATCCATATACTTCTGTCTAAATTCCTCATTTTGGAGATTTTCTTCCCTTAATCATGTGCAGATTCACTTTATCCTAGGCCTAGAGATACTTGGATCACTATAGATCAGATAGTAGTCTGTATCATAAAAAAATAAAAAATACCTGGAATGCCTGTACATTCCTAACAGATTTCCTGAATTCAAAGTCTGTTATGTTATAGTCTTAGCCAGGCTGAGTGGCTCAGATGGTTGAGGCGCTGGCCTTCTGACCCCAACTTGGCAGGTGGTATTTGAAGGTACTCAAATAGGTCAGCCTTGTGTCTGTAGATTTACTAGCACATAAAAGAACTCCTGTGGGACAAAATTCCGGCACCTTGGTGTCTCCAAAAACTGTAATTGAGTTCCTTCCTTCCTTCCTTCCTTCCTTCCATAAGCCCCATTAATATTGATAGCTTCTCGTGAAATTCCATTTTGTTTGCCAAGTTGTTTCCGAGGAGTCCCTTGCCTGTCAATTCGGAGTGGTACTCCGTTACTCCCATAGGTCCAAGGCTTGCTTAAAAGTTCCGAGCACCGGGCGAGTTGGCCGTGCGCGTAGAGGCGCGCGGCTGTGAGCTTGCATCCGGGAGATAGTAGGTTCGAATCCCACTATCGGCAGCCCTGAAGGTGGTTTTCCGTGGTTTCCCATTTTCACACCAGGCAAATGCTGGGGCTGTACCTTAATTAAGGCCACGGCCGCTTCCTTCCAACTCCTATGCCTTTCCTCTCCCATCATCGCCATAAGACCTATCTGTGTTGGTGCGACGTAAAGCCCCTAGCAAAAAAAAAAAGTTCCGAGCATGCTTAGTGAAAATTCTGTGAAGCTCAAAGCTACCCACCCTTACTTTGACATGTTGCAAGTGAGGATCTCTCCTCTGACAAGTTGGGGACCACTAGTAGACTGTACAGTCGCAGTTGCCTGAGCACAAGGAGGACCATGACTCAGAATTTGTCCGAGAATTGCTCCATATATTATTATTTCTATTGTTATTAATATTCTAAATTGAAGGATCCTGTGGTGACCTCTGGTAGGGAATTCTCTATTTGTGTAATTTGTGTGATTTAGGCTGATGATGACATTTGTAAATATCGAAACCAGTACCACTATTGAATAAATGTTGTAGATAAAATCTTATACAACTGTAATTTGTATTGAAAAGGTTGACCCTATTAAAACTTATCTCTGAGATGCCCACTCTCATTCCAAAGCAATTGGTAACTGACTACAGTACGAACCACAATTGTAGTTTGCCAAAAATGTAGGTGAATGGGTGCCAGAAATCACCACAGGATCCTTCAATTTAGAATATTAATAACAATAGCAATAAAAATAATAATAATAAATGGTAAGCATAAAAGGTTCTTCACGGGTTGCATTCATAAAAGCTGTAAAACCAGTACTTAGTTGACTGGGCTTTGCCTACTACTTCCTGCACATGTTAGAAAATGGTTGGAGCATGCTAACAAGACTACCATAAATAAATTTAATTAACTGCTTGAGTCTCAATATATATTCCTATATATATAAATGTCATTGTGTGTATGTGTTTAAGTATGTATTACATCTACTTCTAAACCACTGGAGTGATTTCAACTAAACTTGGTGCACTTATGACTTAGGATCAGAAGACAAACCGCATGGGCGTAAGACACCCCAAGGACCCTTAGGGCGAGGGGGGTAACATATAAAAATAATCGAAAATAGTGTCGAATCCATACTTTTCGGAGTTGCTGAGATGAATAGTGAGACCCCAGATTCTTTTAAAGTCCATGTTCAGCTCCCTTTCGGGTGGAGGGCGAGGGGGGAATGAGGTAAAAAATAATCGAAAAGAGTGTTGAGTCCATACTCTTCAGGTCCCTGAGATGAATAGCGACATATTGGATATTTTTAAGCCCAAGTTCAGCTCCATTGGTGGGGAGGGGGGGAGGAGAGGAGTTGGGGGTGAGGAGGGAGTGAGATATAAAAATAATCAAAAACGGTGTCAAATCCATACTTTTCGGTGTCTCTGAGATGAATAGTGACAATCCGAATTTATTTGAGGTCCAAGTTCATCCCCCTTTAGGGTGGGGGGGGGGGCCAGGAGGGAGTGATATATAGAAATAATCGAAAATAGTGTTGAATTAATATGAATAGTGAAATACGGGATTTTTTAAAGTCCAAGTTAAGCTTCCCTTTGAGGTGGGAGCAAGAGGGCAGTGACAAATAAAAATAATGGAAAATAGTGTCAAATCCATAGTTTTCGGGGTCGCTGAGATGAACTGTGACACTCTGGATGCCGCTTAAGATGATGTTCAGCCCCATTTGGCAGAGGAGTGAGAACGAATTAAGAAAAGGAAACGTTCAATGTGACCGAGTTTATGGGTGTATATGTTCTGGCATACCTCTCAACCAAACTTGGTACACATATGTACTTATTATATGGAAGAAATTTCTGCGGGGAAAAATACCCCTAACACCCTTAGGGGAGGAGTGAATTATAAAAATACAGAAAGAGGGGGGACATAGACAACAACAAATATTAATGGACATTCCATACTTTCAGGGTTCGCTGAGGTGAATAATATTATAATCTATTACTGTAACTTCATTGTCCGTACTGATGGTTAAAGTATTCGCAAATATAAAGACAGGAACTTTCCACCTAATCAATACATTTATCTATATAGGCTAAATAAAATCATAACGATCGTGTCTCTGTACTTTACTATTTTGGCGAAATTCCTGTACAGTTATCCGTTTCAAGTGTAATAATGACCATCTGCATATTTTTTACCTTTGGTATCTGTTTGTCTGTCTGTCTATAACTCGAGAACTACTGAATATATTTCTACCAAAATTCATATTTAGAATCCACCTGTCCTTGGGTAGGTTTTAAGGTCAATATTGTTTCTAAATCCCTGAACTGACTGGGGATTTATACGAAAATGAAATGGTGATTTTGCACTCGCACAGAATATACACAATCAAACTTAATTAAAATCTACCTGCCTTAATGGAAATCAATTTCTAAACTTTTTTTTTCCTCCTGTGCATCATTGCGATATGATGATTAATAAGGGAGATATCATCAACGGACCGGTTTTCGGTAAAAGTCCCACCGGACGTAACTCAAGAGTGGGTGCATGTAAAGTGTATTTCTTATAACTTGAAAACTAGTAGATATTTCAACCAAACTTCATATTTAGCATCCACCTGTTGAAATGTAAGTTTTAGATCCATACTATGTAAAAATTACTGGAATGGACTGGAGGTTTATAGGGAGCCGAAACAGTGATTTTACTCTCCCACAATATACAACTATACAAGACCAATCCGACTGGAAATCGACCAATCTTGATGGAAATCCATTTCTAAATTTTTTTCTCAGGTACATTTTTTCGGTAGGAGGATTAATAATGGAGATATCATGAATGGTCTGTTTTGCAGCTTAAGCCCAGTGGACATAGAGCCCGAAATGTGTTTTACATATAGTAGATTCCTTATCTATATACGACCGTGTACATTGACCTTTTTGGCTAAATTTTCGTACTGCTATCTGTTTCAAGTTTAATAATAACAATCTGCATATTTGTTAGCTATAGTTTCCTGATAGACCTCATTTTTAACCATTCCCCCCCCCCCTCCCCAATCACAATTGAGGCACAATCTGCAGGGCGAGCTAGAAAATTAAAGTTTGGCGAAGTTATAAGTCTTAACCTGTAATCTATGGAAAGCTTCCAAGATCTTTAAATATTTAATTTTTTACCCCCAAAAAATGTTTAGGCAATTTTAATGACAGTGCAGACCTTCTTTTTGAGGTATTTCACAGCTAAACCGTAAGTCGTATCTTCTTTTGCTATTGGCTTTACGTCACACCGACACAGATATGTCTTATGGCGACGATAGGACAGGAAAGGGCTAGGACTGGGAAGGAAGCAGCCATGGCTTTAATTAAGGTACAGCCCCAGCATTTGCCTGGTGTAAAAATGAGAAACTACGGTAAACCATCTTCAGGGCTGCCGACATTGGGGTTCGAACCTACTATCTTCGGAATACTGGATACTAAGTAAACTCTTTCAAGATTAAAATTATTGTGTCCACCTTTTCAATACAAATATATATTTTTAGTGGTTAAATTCTACATGAATGAAACACACCAGTTAGGGACATGTTTCGCCCTAGTTATGGGCATCTTCAGCCTATATTAATCCTAAGGTCAAGAATTAAAACTATAAACATTGGAACTTATAGTAAACTAACTTAATACTAACTACTAAGGTAATGTCGACAAGACAAGTAAATTCATATGATAAACACTCACTCTACTTATTACCGTATTGGGTTCCACATCTATCATTCTAATTCCCCGTTTTTTCTCTTATCCAGTTACAGACAACTCATATTCCTCCCAGATTGAATATGCACCAATGGGAAGTTTATCTACAAGAATGACGGAATATTTTTATTCCGATGAAATCAACAATATGTATCCTACTTACACGCTTCAACCTTAAAACATAACCATGCTTCTTTCTAAAGGAATATTCAAACTGTTTCAAACCCTAACATGAACGACTTTAACCAAGGTTCCAGTATTGTTAAAATTTCTTATGACTCGGGCGACCATATCATGCAGTGATAAATTGTAGTCAATACATTTTGAGAAACCCCTATTCACGCTTGATCAGTCCAATCCACAATTGGAAGTCTAGTCATTATAAAATAAGTTAATTCAAATTTCATTGTTCATAATACGAATAGAATTCAGAATAAGGTCAACGAGATTTGGATAAGAAATGAAATTAAAGCAACGTACAAAAAGAAAGCCCTCTTAAATTTACAATTATATAAGGTTCATTTATTTTTGGCCCAAATGTTGTCTCCGTTGGAATGGATTTCATTTCCAACTACATGTTGACTATAAATTGAATATTAACGATTTTAACCAAGATTCCGGTGTTGTAAAAATTCTTATGACTGAGGCGACTTTAACAGCTGAAGAAACCCCAACTCACACAGTGATAAATTCTAGTCAATACTATTTGAGAAGCCCCAATTCAAGCTGTGATCAATTCAA
Source organism: Anabrus simplex (assembly GCF_040414725.1). Lineage (NCBI taxonomy): Eukaryota > Metazoa > Arthropoda > Insecta > Orthoptera > Tettigoniidae > Anabrus > Anabrus simplex. The sequence goes on along the minus strand of NC_090279.1, from coordinate 116,904,017 downwards.
TCCGCAATTGGAGGTCTGATCATTGTGAAAAATGTAATTCATTGTTCATAAATTCTGGCAAGGTTAATGCACTTATTGTACATACTGTACATATTGTAAACTGTGTAAATAGCATAAGACAATTGTATATAGTATTTAGTTTACTATAAGTTCCAATATTTATAGTTTTAATTCTTGACCTTAGGATTAATATAGGTTGAAGATGCCCCTAACTAGGGCGAAACATGTCCCTAACTGGTGTGTTTAATTCATGTAGAATTTAACCACTAAAAATATATATTTGTATTGAAAAGTTGGACACAATAATTTTAATCTTGAAAGAGTTTACTTATTGTATCTTCAATATGGAACAAAATGAGATTAGTTACTTGTAAATTTTATACTGGATACTGCCCACACTTAAGCGACTGCAGCTATCTAGCTCGGGTAAGTCATATCACAAAACGGATGGCACAATCTCAGTTCAATTTGGAGTGATCTACAACTTTAGTCCTATGACATTTCATCGTATCTCTATTCCTTATATGTTACATTTGTCTCTATTTCTCGATTATACCTACATATTGCTCTTTGTACACATATAATTCGTAGTTCGAATCACTTACACAAAAGGTAGAATCATGTAATTCTACACGAGCATGGCCCATGCAGTGTCCATACGTGAGCCAAATTGTATGTTTGTAGCTGTCATATTAGTACCCAAAAGTAATGCATTGTGAGAAATCCTTACACAAATTTCACCCTATTTAACGTTTCTAACTCAATTTTGCCCATAAATGGATGAGACAGAAGAAAATACTGTAAGACCAGCCATTTAGACCACTAAATGACGTGTCTTATAGTCCAATCCGTTTGTCAATATCATGTATCGTTTAGCAGCAATTAATCTGTAAATGAAGGTTTGCAATATTGTAAACATGTATATACTTTGTATGCCTATCTATATATATTCATGGAAGTAGATTTCTAGCGATGTAGAAAGGGAGTGTTTGCCATTATAATTAATATTTTACATCGATAGTGACTCTCAGCATGAGGGCGTCTGCTATTGTAATCATTACTCTCCCCGTGGACTTTGACTGGCATAGGAATGGGATCCTTTTCCAACTCCTTAGTATCGAGGAACTACTATTGTAAATATTAATTCACTTCTCAATTTGACTGCCAGAAGTCAAGGGAGCGTGCACATTTTTTTTTCAAAACTCCTCTAACCGATTGTGTTTGGGAGTAGGCAAGTGTGCCCTCCATTATAAACACATTTACCAATCTAAAATGTGACTGGCATTAGGCATAGTGTTTTTGCTATTATAATGGAAACTCACCAACTCGGTGTGACTGTCATTAAGAAAAGGGGCCTGTCATTATAATAACAGCACAACTCAATTTTGACTGGCAGTAGGGAAGGTGCCTGATTTTATAATAAAAACTCCTCAACTGTAATCTTTCTGGAAGTAACGAAAACTCCCAAAACCGATTGTGACCGCGCAGTAGATGATGGAACCTCTAATTATAATGAAAACTTTCTTACTCTATTGTGAATAGCAGTAGGCAAGTGAGCCTGCCGTTATCATAACTCCACAACTCACACTTTACATTGGAAACAACGTATGAGAACCTCCCCGTGCTGTTTCTGATAACACTAAGTGGCATGCAAATTAAAAAATCTCATTCACTGCATGTACAGTAATTTACTTTGATATCCGTATACACTGTAGAATATCGTAGCAAAGCACGAGTACAATATCAGAAAGTTTGCAGACTTTTAAAACCATTTTTCCAATCATATTTTATTACCACAATACATCACCTTAAGTTAGCATGGGTCATTTATAATTAGGACAAGCTGTGTTTTAGCATTATAAGTTGTTATTATTAAGATGATAGGTTCCTCAGCTGAAGATGACCCACTAAAAGGGTTGAAACCAGTACTGACATATTAGCATGTTTTAAGTACTTTATAAGAGAATAAATGTATTGATTAGGTTGAAAGTTCCTGTCTTTATATTTGCAAGGTGAATAATGACACTCCGGATGTCGTTGAAGTCCATGTTAGCCCCCATCAGCATGGAGATAAGAAGGGGTGGAAAAGAAAATGTCCAAAATGACCGAAATTATAGATATATGTGTTTCTTCCAGCATAACTCTCATACAAAATTGGTATGCATATAACTTACTATCTGAAAAACATACTGTTGGGGTAAGACACTCAGCACTCTTAGGGGTGTGGGTGAATTATAAGAATAAATGAAAATGAATGATATAAATGTCGAATACATTGTTTACAAGGTCGCTGAGTTGAACTGTGACATTCTGGATGGTTAAGTCATAGTTCAGCTGCAGTCAGTACAGAGTTTGAGAAGGGTTGAAAATGAATGTAAAACTAGCTGAGATTATGGATGTATGTGGGTATGTTTCAGAATAGCTGTCAACAAAACTTGGAACACATATCACTTACCATCTGGAAAAAAATACTATGGAGGTAAAACATACCAACCCCTGCTGTGGAATGGGAGGGGATGACATGTAAAAATAATGGAAAATAATCTATATTAATGTTGAATCCATTGTTTATGTGATGCTCTGGATGACCGAGATTAGAGGTGAAATCACTGCTTTTGGGGTTGCAAGGCTGGTTGGTGACAGTCTCAATGATAGTTGATATCGTGAACATCATATCTACAGCTCGATAGGTAAATACACATAGTTACCACTTACTATTTTCTTGAAAGGATCGTGTACTTCCCAGTCAATTCAAGTTTCCACAAGGACAAATTTTTTACTTCAGTAATTAAATAATCTAAATCTTGAAATCAAACTCATCTAAATAATTCTAAAACTACGTAATAGGTCTTAAAATATCAATCAACATCTCAAAATGGAATTCTTTAAAAATTCACTTCACACATAACTAATTGGTAATACAAATCTTAAAGGTAAACATTCAAAAACTATCCGTGCAAATTTCTATAGGAGTCAGAACACCTCCAGCATATTATTATCCATTTACGTCCCAAAATCCCTTTAGAATAGATGGCCTCTCAACAGATTACTGCTGCCATAACTGGTTCTGAAGCCTTGTGTCCTGGCACTCCAGGGCCATCCTCAATTTTTCAGAAGTTACTTGCAGGTGCTGTTTACATGTGCTTGCAGTGCCAGTCAACCAAAATGGCTGCAGCTCTCTTAATTCTTATGAATAAGGGAAAAAAGAAGAGAGTTAGGAAAGTTTGCATTAGGGAGTGGATACTCAGAAGATCACGGTGTAATCTGCTGCAAGAATTGAAATTAGAGAATACGGATAACTTTCAGAAATTTTCTAGAATGTCCACAAATGATCTGGAGTGTTTGTTGTGATTAGTTGGAACGAAGTGGAAATGTGTTCTTTTTACAATCTGCTTTATGTTGCCTTGACACAGATAGGTCTTATGGCAACGTTGGGATAGGAAAGGGCTAGGAGTGGGAAGGAAGCGGCTGATGCCTCAATTACGGTGCAGCTTGGTGTGAAAATGGGAAACCATCTTCAGGGCTGCTGACGATGGGGTTCAAACCCACTATCTCCTGAATGGCAAGTTGATAGCTGCGTGATCCAAACCACACAACCACTTGCTCGGTAGAAATGTACATGATTTTCTCTCTTCATAACCGTGGTAAACGACGAAGGTAATACAAATCTGTTTGGTAAAACACTGCTAGAAAATATTATTTCACTTTCTAATTCAACTATTGAAACTTTCTATGCTTTGGCAACTTTGCATTTGTTGTATGTAGGCACATTTTTTGCCATATGGTATAACTACCCTCTGTCCTAAAATGTTCAGAATTTTCTTCATTTGTCCAGAATTTTCTTCATATGAAAATGCAGCTGCTGCTTGGGTCAGGCTGCTTATGAGAAGAGCCACTACTTTATGCGATAGTTTAAACATTAGCTTAGCTGGGGACCTGTCCTAACAAAACTCACCTCATCTCCTGAATACGACAGGCGTAAAATTTTATAAAATCAAAACCCAACGCACAGTACACTGACATCTCAACAAGCAGCTATGGTAATACATATTCTGTAATGGGAACAAAGAATCCACAACGTTTGCTCTTAGATGCACAAAAAAAGAAAGTTTACCTTTGTTAAGGAACATACAGTACTTTGTCCAAAACATTTTCTGTGAATTTCAAGCTGAAAAATGCAGCCACTGAGACTCTGCTGGTATCCCTGAGGAGCCACATTTTATTTTTACAAGTTTCTTCACTTCCTGGGAAAACTGTGTATCAGGTTGTACCATTTTCTCAGTATTTCCTTTGGTGGCATGTTTAAGTCCTCCACATTGGTACGTAAAGCATAGGGTGTCTTAATTATGTGTGTGAATTTACTATTGTGAACATCCCTAACTTCTGGGAATCTCTCGATATTTTGTATTAATTCACCAATCTCCTTCCTTGACCATTGAGTGGTGTGGTGCTTGCATGAATTTCATTAAGTTTTCTAAATTAAATTACAATGTACAGAGAACTAAATGTGTGAAATGTGATCGCCTACTTACCAACTTGTGCCTTCTGTGTTCACAAAATAGGATTGGATTCTATCTGTACAAATAACTTGGAGAAGCTCACAACGTGTCCTTCACACTGCTAGCGCAAGACTGGCTGGAAGTATCTTGCCCAAGAAATTGCTAACTGTCACAAATCAGCTTGCTGAGGAATTTAGACTTGCAGTTGGCTCCAAGCAAGTAAGTTGCTGCAGTAACTTGCTGGTGTAAACCTAGCCTAACACTTCGTACGTGTGTAAGTTGTTTGCCTGTTCTGCTTCACCCAGATCGAAATTCTGTTCTATTCCAACACTCCCCCTTTTCCTTATCAGTAGACCTGGGACTTTAGGCTCTAAAAAAATTAGTTTTAGGCACCTAAAATAGGCTTTTAAAACAAGTAAATAGGCTTTTAAAAGAGAAAACAGGCACTTAAAATATGTTTTAAAAATGTGTGGATAGGCAGGAAATAGAGTTTAAAATATTACAATATACACTTAAACTGTAACGTGATACTTTTTTACTTTAACAAACGTGGTATCCCTATTCTTAACCGAAATAACTGCACAATTAAGACATAATAAAAAAGACATTTATAAAAAACAATGTAAAAAGTAATGTGACAAAAAAAGTTATGGATTATATGATATATCATTATCAGTACTGATCTAAAACCTTAATACTAAAATCACTGTACACAATTACAGCACTGTAGGCATCCAATAACGGCATAAACGCGAATGGAGTATGTGTTTATTATTTGTGAGGAACATTCCTACAGTACTTTCATTCGTAGTTTGCTTTACAGTACATAACAATAATCTTCTCCAAATTTTCCACAGTCAGGCTGTGTCTCTTGTCTGTTAAAATCATTTTGAAAGCAGAAAAAGTGTGCTCCACACTCACAGATGTTAGAGGGGCATAGGAAAATTTATCTACATTTTTCAATTCAATTCCCCATCCATTACCTGATGTACCCTTTTCAGCACTGAATAACCTGAGTTCTTCTGCAGTACACTAGACCACTTGTCTCTTATTTTGTCCCCTACCTTGCCCCTAGCACTTTGTATGTTATTCTCAGCTTCCTCAATTACAGAAAATTGCTGTTTGAGACTGTTTCCTTTTTCCTCCATTTTTGTAATGGTGACTGGAAGAAATGAAAAATTTGCCTGAATATACGCAATGTCTCTCTGAACACTGGAACAATCATTTAACAGCTCTTTGACAGACGACACACATGCAGAGTTGTCCGTTAAAGGCAAATTGTCTATCACAGTCTTGATTTCCTCAAGATGTTCTGCATAATACAGGGCAGCTTCCATCCAGGAACCCCAACGGGTGATGATTGGCTGTGGTGGAAGGGGAATAGAGGGGAGTTTCTCTCGAAAGATGGCTATTCTTGATGGAGCCTTACAGAACACTTTCTTCATTGTTGAAATGAGAGTATTTACTGCAGGAAACTCGGCCCTAACTGTTTCTGAGAGTCTGTGCAAGGCATGGGCCATGCAAGTAACATGAATTAAAGAAGGATAGAAAGTTTTGAGGAGAGGTGCAGTGGCAATCATGTAGGAAGCAGCATCAGAGACAAGGAGAAGGACTTTAGAATCATCAACACTCCCAGGATACAACAATTGCAACCCCTTGTTGATGAAGTATGCAATGCTTTGACTATTGACTTTCTCAAGCTGTTTAGAGCAAAGAAGGTGAGCGGTAGATGCCTGATTGGGTTCCAGTTTTCCTACTATAAGGTTAGCAATGTACCTGCCCACAGAGTCGGTGGTTTCGTCCACACACAGCCATATGCAAGACTCCCCAATATCCTCTCTGATTGACAAAATGACCTCATTGTAACAAATATCTAAGTAGTTCTTCTTTAATGTAGATGCTGATGGGATGTGCTGCTGGGTGTATTTCTCTAAAAAATCTCTGAAAACCGGATTATGCACAGCATTCCAGGGGATATTTGCTGCAACTAGGGCTCTACACATATCAGCATAGAAACCATTATGGGTTGTAGGAGATATAGTTTGTGTGAGCAGAGTCTGTCTAATGTTACTTTTCATGGCTGCTTTCGCTTTGTGACTGGCAGTATCTGCATGCTGCTGAAGGTGGCATTTTTTCTCATGTGAAATCTAAAACACAATAAAGTGATGTCAATTAGAGACTAAGATGAGGAATAGAAAAGGTGAGCTATTGAATAAAATTTGTAATTTTGTACTATTTAAATTAAGCCATTATTACTCTAAAGTTAATTAACCCTCTACTGCATGAATTATTTTCCTGCCCACTGTAGCTTCTCAATTGTCCTCACGATGCTGGGTCAACACCGTTCCAGACCTCATAGATTTCTAAATTACTGCCGGTACTAGAAATCGAACCCAGGTCGTCTGGACTAGGTCTCTACAATTAATTAGAGGAGCCAATATCAAAACCTTAGTTTTAGATTAATATGAAATTTACGATATATGCACATACCTGTTTATTGCAGTACTGGCAGAAAATAATCTTGCCATCAAAAGTCATCCCTGGAAATTGTACAAGCCATTGTTGTATAAGTGCACTCTTAGATGATTTTGTTTTAGGCATGATGAACTATATTCACTTAAACAAATGTTCTTTCACTGGAGACTTGACACAGAATGTCCCTTCTTACTACCTGCTCCTTGTTCTTCCTAGATAATCTCCCCCCCCCCCTCACCCCGTCACTCGTCACAGTACGTCCTTTACTACCTGCTCGTTCTTCTGAGCTAATCCTCCACCTCCACCCTTCACTCAGCATTCCTTTGGTGACAGTTGTCTGGGAAGAGCACATTTCTGTGAAAAACCCACCCTCTCCTGTTCTGCTCGTTCCAGGATGTCCATTGTGTGATTGTAAAAATTATAGAAGTTGAATTTTATTTTAAATGTAGAAAATAGGCATTTTTAGGCACTAAAATAGTAAAATAGGCTCTAAAGGTCCAAATAGGCATTTTAGGGCACTATAAAACTCTGTTAATGTAAGGTATTTATCATGAAACGTCAACATATTTTTAAAAAATCATGTTATTTCGTAAGGAACGAAGTAGGCATTTGCCTTAAAATCCCAGGTCTACTTATCAGGTACTGTTTTACCTGGATATTCACGGCCATGGTTGCACGCAAGATTACAGGCTCTCTATATTCACATGTTGGTTGAATTGAAATGTCCCAGAAAAGGCCGTCTGATTAAATGCCCAAAATTCCTACTTTAATTATTATAACCCAGATACTGCATGTACATTAGAATATTAGAAATTAATTCTGGTTTACTAACAAGTTGATTGCCTCAACATTTTCTCATCCACGAACCTGCTACGCAGGGGGAGAGGTGATACTCCCACATGGTGCGTCTCAGGTGGCGGATAGGGAGGTACTAACCGGCTTGCCGGCAGAGTTGAGGGAAATAAAATACCTCTCGCGGACCAAACACACACCCCCTGTGGGTGGGGGAGGCAGACGAATAATACGCCCACGGTATCCCCTGCCTGTCGTGAGAGTCGACTAAAAGGGGCGACCAAGGGCTGATTGTCTTGTAACCATGAAACTACTTGTGATTAGTACCACCACGTGGAGAACATCATACGTCGCTTTTACTTGCGCGTAGTACCACTATATTAGGTACCAAATAGGTTTGTGATTAGTAGCACACAGGAGCACCGTGCGGTCGGCTTTTGCAGTACCTGTGATTAGTACCACCATATGAGCAGGACAATGGGTTAGTACTCTTATGTGCTGAACACCATAGGGTTGCGTTGCCTGAAAATGGCGCCACAATGTGCGAAAAACCATAGGTCTGTAGTATATGTCGAATTTCATAAGCTGTGAGTAGTACCATAATGTGTGGAATACCACGAGTCTCTGCTACTTTTGATTAGTACCGCAGCATATCAAATACCATGGTTCTACATTCCTACCGGTAAGTACCATTATGAGGGGCCGATAACTTGGATTTTGGACCCCCTTTAGACTGCAAGCATCATCCATTCAGTGTTATGCTATAGCAACAGTCCCTTGGTCAGTAATCCTATTGTTTTACGTGAGAATCTGTGAATGTAAGGCATTGCAGGTCGCATCCACTGATTGTTTTAAATTCATCTCCATTCATTCTTCGTCCTCATGTTTTGAATTCTGGTCAGTGGAGAATTTTGGACTTTTAATGTGTCATTCCATTTCGTTTCATTTCGTACCATTAGGGGCCGATGACCTCGATGTTAGGCCCCTTTAAACAGCAAGCATCATCATCATTTTCTCACATAATACACTGTTACACATTAATAATATAAAAACAACCTAGATTGCTGTGCATATAACATGGAACATGTTACATCTATTACATCTCTGTTTTTAAGAGTCTTTGTACCTCCTCCTATTGTTTGACAGACAGCGAGATTTTACTGCTATAGTTTTACAGTCAGGAGTGAGATACAGGAGGTACATTACCTACTGGTGAACAACAAATGCAAATAGGGGCTCTGGAACAACCATAGGAACTTTTGCTCTATTATTACATGGGCACAAAGCTCGACAATGATCAGTACCATTTATGTTTTTGTGTGTATTAGTGTTTGCTACCAGTTACTGCATGGGCAATTTAAATGCCCAGCCCAGCCATTTATAAGCTGAACTGTTTCACACTGATGCTATACATCATTGAGTACTTTTGATCACTGTTTCTAAGGTTCTTAATTTAAAAATTTGAAATTTGTTACGTACCTTTATGAGATTCTCTAGTAGTGTTTAGATGTTTGATATCTGATGTCACACTTCCTGGAATGCAGAGGAAATGGAGAAAATATTTCCAAACTGGATCCAATACCTGTCCTTAGTAAAATACAGGGTTTCAAAGAATGGGTCCTCAGTCCAATACATTTTTAAATCTGTTTATTTTTTTTTATTCCTGTCACAAAGATTAAGCCTAAGAATACTTTTCGCTTGGGAACCTCTACAGTAGAATTCCGCTGTAACGAACACCAGTATAACGAAATTTTCAGAATAACGAATAATTTTTTTGGTCCCTTCCTTTTTCCCTATTTGTTGTATGTTAAAATATTTCATTTTAACGAATTTCGTAGTTTCAGTTTAACGAATTAAAATTGAGCTCTTTTATTTACTAGTTTGACCATATTTTCTCAAATTAAAACCAAAATTCATCCTGTTTTATGACCAACATTTTTCTTGTTACATTATTTCGTTATTCAGACGATATGATCGCCATTTTCCATACATGCACCGTACGCGATCGAGAAGGCAATCGCTTTTGTGTAACCAATACGCTTCGCCCAGTTCTCACATATGGTATGGAACTTATTTGGGAAAGACTAACGGTGTCCGACCTTCGAACTATTGAAAATGTAAAGGCCAGATTTCTGAAACGAATACTGGGCATCTCCAGGATGTCACCATCACGACTTGCGTATGAATCATCCAAAGAAACTTTTTTACGGGAAGATTTGAAAATAAGAATGCAGCTTTCACATACGCAGCGAGTAGTTCTCCAAGAGATAACAAGCAGAAATCAGCCTGGATTTTTATTCAGCTGATGGTATGATTGACCGCAGCTGGACCGGTCCAAATAATGACGTGAGAAGTGCTTTGAATAGGCGGGCGGTACATGAGTTTCACCATAGTCTATGCCGGCGATCAGACTTTCATGAACCGTCCCTACATTGTGTGATAAACATTGCGATCGCAATCATTTCAGCAAGTGCAACAAGAGAACGAAATCTTCACTAGAATATGCGAAAGATTAATGTATTTTTTTCTTTTAATGCACATTTGTACGCTATTAAATAAATAAATATGGTTCGCCCGTCATCCAATGTAAGACGTCACTCTATTAGCTGAGTACGAGCGCCAAGTTTGCAATCCACCAATGAACGTTACGCTTTGCGCAACCAATAGGCTTGGCCCATCAACCAATGTAAGACGTCACACTATTGGCTGAGTAGGATCGCGATGTTTGTAATCCACCAATGAACGCGACGGATGCATTGCATGTTTCTTCTTCGTATTTAATTCGCAAAGCCTATCCAAAGCACTTCTCATGTCATTATTTGGACCGGTCCAGCTGCGGTCAATCAGATGAATAAAAATCCAGACTGAGTTCTGCTTGTTTTCTCTTTCTCTCTTGGAGAACTACTTCTTCTTGCTCTTAAGGTTATATCATTAAACTTGCAAATTTCGTGTGCATTTCGTTAAATAAATAAGTACCGTACATATCATCGCAAATGGATAGGCAGAAGCGACAGCAGTTTTCGTTGACTGAAAAACGTAAAATACTTGCGGAAGTAGAGAAAGGCGGAAAGAAAGGAGATGTAGCGAAGTAGTATGGCATTAGCCGTCAACACTTTCTGCGTTTTTAAAACAGAAAAGCAAGATAGAGGAAAACATTGATGCTGATGCCCTAGGTCCACAGCTTAAGAAGATCAGGACAGCCGACTACAAGGAGGTGGACCAAGCCGTCTATACGTGGTTTGTGGAAATGCGGAGTAAAAACATTCCAATAAATGGCCCACTGTTATGTGAGCGTGCGCGATCTTTCGCACGTTCGCTTGGGTCACCTGAGTTTATGGGTAGTGCTGGTTGGCTTCATAGGTTCTGGGAGGATTATGGCATATCCCACAAAATTATAAATGGTGAAGCTAACGATGCCCCGAAGGAAGTTGCGTCTTCATGGCGGCTGGAGACTCTAAAGGATGCCTTGAAAGAATATTCGCCGGCAGACATTTATAATGCAGACGAAACTGCTTTATTTTATAAACTAATGCCGAACAAAACCCTTGATTTTAAGGGAAATAAGTGTTTTGGGGGCAAACGTTCAAAAGAACGTATCACGGCTCTTTTGTGCACCAATTCCACAGGGACGGACAAACTGAAACCTCTCATAATTGGGAAATTTGGGAAGCCAAGGTGTTTCAAGGGAGTGCAACATCTGCCCTGTGAATACAGGCACAATTCTAAGGCATGGATGACATCTGTGCTATTCAAAGAGTGGTTGTTGGACTTGGAACGTCGGATGAAGGCCGAAAAGAGGAGAATTCTTCTATTATTGGACAATTGCTCTTCTCATAATTGTGTGCCTCGCCATTTGGAGCATGTAAAAGTTTTATTTTTGCCTCCAAATACAACTTCAATTCTGCAGCCGCTGGATCAGGGTATAATTCATGCAGTAAAGCGGTATTACCGAGCTCGTGTAGTCCGTCGAATGCTGTGCAACGTTGCCACGAATAGAGCCATTAACATCAATATATTGGAAGCAATGCAGATGTTTAATGCTGCATGGAAATCCCTGAATGCAGACATCATCACAAACTACTTTAGAAAAGCTGGAGTGGTTTTTACAGAAGACGTCGCAGAAAGTGAAGTGTTGGATGATGTGGAAACCGAGGAGATTTGGAAGCGTTTGTGTACAACGTTGAATGTGCCATCTACGGTAAGTCTTACCGACTACATCAATGTAGATAGTGATGTAATAGTCCACAAAGAAATCACAAATGAGGAAATTGTGGAGGACATTATGCGATGAGGAGGAAGAGGAAGACAACCCCCAAAATGATTGTGATCGACAGAGCTTGACTGTTCAGCAGGCAACGAACATGGCACGTAGCCTTCAAGATTTTCTTGTGTCACGAAGTGATGTGCCAGAATCTGTTTTAACTTCATGTGCAGTGGTTGGTGACTATTTGGAACGAGCTTTTGTGTCTGGATCTGTTCAGAAGAAAATCAGAGACTTTTTCAAAAAATGATGTTCTGGAACAGTGTGTGTAGACTTGCTGGTACAATGTAAAAATAGATTTTCTGAAAACATCTGTCAGTACTGTAACTCTTATTATTATAATGGTATTTTGAAGTTATATAGATCCTGCAGCTGATATAACAGGGCAGATGACCTCGTAGTTCCGCCCCTAAAAACAATAACAACTAACGGATATAATACTAGGTGAGTTCTTACGAATTGACTTATTTCAGTATAACAAAATTTCAGTATAACAAATTAATTTCAGAGGTCCCCAAAATTTTGTTATACTGGTATTTTACTGTACTGGTTTCCACGTCTGTACACAGGAGTATTTAACCCTTGTCTAGTCGCGCAAAAATTATTACGTTACTAGTCTCGCACGGAGGTAACCTCTGGGGTAAGAAAATGCACGTCATTTTCGTCCTTTTGATGTTGTTTTAGCACGTTCTTTTGCAGTATTCTTCGGTAAAATTAAAAGAAACCCTTTCAAGTACTTGTAGGTTATTTTTACATAGTTTGTTTGATCTAAAAGCAGAATACTGTAGACCTTAACTATGTCGAATGATCTTATGATATTAAATTCGTGAGACTCGCCATTACCTACGATGATCACATCATATGAAATATGAAATAATATTTTTCTAAAATAAGTTTAGAAGAACAAAACAACAAGGTCATCGACCTCCAAAATAAAAATGTACACTAAAATATAAGGTAATTTACTTAATCGCACATGGAGGAAACGTCCAGGCGATGTCACTCGTCAAAACAATGATCCCACACTCGCACACAGGATGCACGATCGCGCCGAAATGCTGCATGGACGAGTTCAAATGAACAAGGAGAAAGGTATAGGGATGGGGAGACCCACAGTTCAACTGGGAAGTTCAGTACCGTGCAAAATGTATTCGGCCCGGAGGAAATCTCTGTGAGCGACTAATTAAGGGTTAATGAAGGGGCGAGGTGAAGTGCTAATCACCTAATTGGCATCGGGGTTAATTTGTTTGCAAATATATTCAAAAGAATCCTCGGAAAGAAACAAATTCACAAAGGACATACAATCTATTTCATTATCCAGCATTATTGAGCCCTACATTAGCAGTAAATGGTGGTGAAGTTCGCCTATATTGCATAATGCTACCAAATACTAAAAGTCGAATGCCTCCGTGGTTCAGGCGGCCTCTCGCCCTTGAGTTCCGTGGTTCAAATCCAGGTCACTCCATGTGAGATTTGTGCTGGACAAAGCGGAAGTGGGACAGGTTTTTCTCCAGGTACTCTGGTTTTGCCTGTCATCTTTCATTCCAGCAACACTCTCAAATATAATTTCCTGTCAGTCATTAATCAGTGCTCCAGGGAGTACGACAGGCTTCATCAGCTGGCACAATTCCTATCCTCGCCGCTAGATGGGGGCTCCATTCATTCCATTCCTGACCCGGTCAAATGACTGGAACAGGCTGTGGATTTTCATTTTCATCAAGTATTAAAACTTCTCCTCATGTCACATTTTGTGGATAGTTCTTCAAACTTACTATCGGTGTCGCTTTCTCCTTTCACTGGTATAAATTCATCATCCAAGTCTTCATTGAACAACATATCCAATATTTCTTTGGTTTTCAAACTTCGTTTGTAAGCCACACCTTCTTGTTTATTTCACAATACACTTGTCAACATTCACAGTGCACGCTTGGAAACGTAACGACTGCTCAACCTTGACCTTTGTTCAAATAAAAAAATAGCAGACACATGGACTGTATGTCTGCACGTCAGGAGGGTGAAAAATATACTTCATGTTTCTATCATCTGTAAGTTAGAAGCATAACTACAATGAAAGACGCGATTGGAGCTCCGTTTAAATTTTGTTACTCTCTGCGAATGCTTATCCGACATGTCGGATATGACCTCTTAAAAGCGGTGTCCACTATTCGACTCTTCTTAGTCCCGATGAGCTTGTTTATGCTCCTCTGCTTCATCAGGTGGGCGGGCATCAACGCTCATTGAGGGGCCACCTTGACAGGTCATCAGTCGTGATGTACGGCCGGCTTATCTGTCTCCCATTTACTCATCACTTCCCGTTACCTAGTGCAGCGACAGCACAGGAATGCCCGCAGTTGAGGTCCGTGCTTAGAATGTGTGTCAAGTGTTGATCTAATCAAGGGTTATGAACTTCATGTTGTTGGTCCGTATTGAATTGAGATTACATATAAATTATAAACAGAAAAGTTTTCCACGTATTTAATACATAGTTATATTTACAATGCGTGTATTTACATTGCATGGGACTAGTTTCAACCCTACTCGGGGTCATCATCAGCCATATTTAAGCATTATACAATATATTGATGAAAACCTAAAACTTGTTACTAAGCAGTAAGAACATTATGAATATATAATTAACACTATGATGTGTGGTTGACTTAGAAAAGTGCTACAGTGCTCAAAATGTTGCAAATGAAAGTAAAATATTACGAGTGACATAGGTGAGCAATATATAATACAAGTATACTAAACACGCTAAAAAGTCTGGGTATAAAAGTACAAATGTGCAGCTTAGCTGGTAGTGTGCGACTTAATACACCAAGTTTCAAATTTTTTTCTTGAGCTGATACAGTGTATAACCAACTCCTCACAGATTCTCAAACATTTGTACATACTTGTATAATTTTATTTTGTGTGTCACGTTATATTGTGTTCATTCTTAGTATCATAGCACTCGGTCCACAACCGTAATGTATTACCAGGACCTACTAAATTCTATCTGGAACACCATGTGCCTAAAATCATACTGAATTTGATCTACAACATAGAGCATCTCATTTGTACTTTTATACCCAGACTTTTTAGCATGTTTAGTGTACTTGTATTATATATTGCTCACCTATGTCACTCGTAATATTTTACTTTCATTTGCAATATTTTGAGCACCGTAGCACTTCGCCTAAGTCAACCACACATAATAGTGTTAATTATATATTTATAATGTTAATTATAATGTTATAATGCTTAGAAACATGTTTTAGGATTTTGTCAATATATTCTGTATTGTTTAAATATGGCTGATGATGACCCCGAGTAGGGTTGAAACTAGTCCCATGAAATGTAAATACACGCATTGTAAATATAATTATGTATTGAATAGGTGGAAAACTTTTCTGTTTATAATTTATGTTTAAGTGTTGATCTAATCAAGATCTAAAGGTTTCCACCTATTCTATACTATTTATTGTAACCTAAAAAAGTTACATAAATTTTAAAGTAGTTCCGGTCTTGCATCATCAGTCAAAATCATTAAAGTTAAGGCAAGACATGAATTATAATAGATAAAATTTAAAATTTATAAAACAAGCGTGTGTTGTTGATATTCGGTGCATGACAAGTAGAGAGTTGACCACGATCACGCATCTTATGTAAGTTCTCCAAGTTTTCTTCCAATTTGAAGATTGCACTTCACAAAAGACCGGCTTAAACACTTAAAATACTAGCACTTGAAGAATCTTCCTGAATTCAGTTCTGCTGAAATAAGTCTGAACAGAATAATGCTGGTGGAAAATTGTTGAGATATTCATATGTTTTCAATATGGATCACTGAAAAAGTTGAAAAAGCAAAAGCAAAGAAATAGAATAGAGCCGAGTTGTAGATGGAGGGAGGAAGAAGGAAGGAAGAGAAGATGGAAGAAAGAGAAGAGAGGTATAGTGTAGACTAAGATGGGCCTTGCACCGAATATCAGCAACACACGCTTGTTTCATAAATGTTAAATTTTATCTATTATAATTCATGTCTGCCGTAACTTTAATGATCTTGACTGATGATGCAAGACCAAAACTAGTTTAAAATATATGTAACTTTTTTTAGGTTATTATAAATAGTATTGAATAGGTGGAAACCTTTTTAGCTCTTGTTTCACATTATATTGCTCTTCAATACAGAATAACATGAAATTTATTACCTGTGAAGCGTTGATCTGTCACTCCGACTGTTCTCGAGTTGTGAGGTGTTACTTCAAGGTACAATTCTAATAATGCCTCCACATGTGTACACAGTAGAGGAAAGGGTATTTATATATGATAATTATGTGAAAAGAGTCCGGCTCCATTGCTAAATGGTTAGCGTGCTGCCTGCCAAGATTAATCATGGGTTGAACATTATATTTGTACAGTACAGCAACTTAAATTTTCAATTAAACCTTTGTATTTTGTTCTCATCAAGAGAGCCATGCAATATGTTGCTGCACTGAACACTGGGCACTCAATATTTGTAGGCCATCTAGCTTGGTAGCAGTCATCTAGACAAGTGAAGGCCCTTCTTGGATGCTATGTATCATGGGCTTTTTTAGAAATTACTTTTGTTATACTACTGCTCATATAACGGTAAAGCATGGAGGTAAGTGACTTGCCTGACTTTTTAGCAGTATCTCTTGAATAACAGTGTAGATACAACCATACAAAGGAAACTACAAATGACAACGAATTCTCCAACATTCCTGGTGGGGTCGAGAATTTTAGCCATCACTGGTTAATTTAGCTGGCATGGGGGGGCTGGGTGTGCATGTCATCTTCATCATCTTTTCATCCTCATCATGATGTGCAGGTGGTCTACAGGCATCAAATCAAAAGACCTGCACCTGGCGAGCCAAACGTGTCCTCGGACACTCGCGGCGCTAAAAGCTGTACGCCATTTCATTATGTGAAAACAGAGTCTTGCAGGCAAGTCGTTGAGCAATTTGTAACACAATTTCCAGGTGTACGCCCTCCACGTAGAGAGACCACGCGGAAACTCATAAAAAAATTGAGAGGAAGTGGTTCTTTTCTCGATAAGAATTGAAGTATTAACTCATTGGGCCCGAGCCACGGAACCATTCCGTGCTTTGGCTTGGTGGACTGAATGCCGGACCACGGAACTGTTCCGTTGTCTGACTTTACTACACAATTCTACTTTCCCTCAAGAGATGGCAGATTAGGTCGCATTTGCAATGTGTGCAGAATATCTTCGTCTTCAATGTTATATGTTCTTTGCTAACATATATCGATAGTGTGCTTGGTAATATTAAATTGAAGTGGGCTATCTTTCAACTTTGAGCTTCATATGTAAACAACATGGCTGCGAGCAAACGACTCAAAGTTACTGACATACAATCACTTTTAGAAAGTGATGATGATCAAGAATGTAGCTCTTTCAGTGATATTAGTAGTAGTGTGAGTAGTGCTAATAGCAGTTCTGATGAACAAAGTGACGTGGAAATCGAAGAGGAAGTGGAAACAGATGACCATGCTCAGCAGGCGGACTGGGTATGGACCCGTGATGGTAATAAAATAAAAAACATTCCCTGTTCCGCGGTTCGTGGTGTGAATGCCATTGTATCGAGAAGGCTAGGCAATAATCCTTCAGTTTTACAAGTAGTTTCCGAGTTTCTTGGTGACGAATTATATTATATGGTAACTGTAGAAACTAATGACTATGCTAAACGTTTGTTGAGTGATCCAAATCGAAAGACACTACAGTCCGACTTGGCATGGCGAGAATGTACTGTGGATGAAATGAAATCCTACATTGCCTTGTACATTCTTATGGGCCAAATGAAAAAGTCGAAAATAAAGTCATACTGGAGTAAAAGGAAGGTGACTGAAACTCCTATATATAGCACCATAATGAGCTACGAACGGTTTATGTTGATAAGCAGGTTTCTTCATTTTTCTGATGACAGTTTCACTGTTGTAACTGATAAGCTCCGAAAGATAAGGCCTGTCATAAATTATTTAGAAACCAAATTCATGCGGATTTACAACATGGGACGTGTCGTATCCGTTGATGAGAGCCTTATCAAGTTCCGTGG
The DNA here is from genome assembly GCF_040414725.1 of Anabrus simplex. Classification (NCBI taxonomy): domain Eukaryota; kingdom Metazoa; phylum Arthropoda; class Insecta; order Orthoptera; family Tettigoniidae; genus Anabrus; species Anabrus simplex. Next base: position 116,885,919 of record NC_090279.1, on the reverse strand, counting down.
TCGTCTGAGTTATGTTCAATTCAATCCTTCCAAACGGGCGAGGTTTGGGATAAAAATGTACAAACTTTGCGAGAGTGGGACAGGCTACTGCTATGCATTTAGGATTTATACAGGGGATGACAAGGCCCTGAGCCCTGATCTTCCAGTTAGTGAATCTGTTGTATTGGACTTAGTACAGCCCATTATGAACGCAGGTCATGTAGTGTACTTGGATAACTGGTATTCATCACCCCAGCTGTTTCATAAGCTACTAGAAGTAGGTTTACATGCTGTTGGCACTGTTAGGATAAACAGAAAGAACATGCCACCAGATTTCAAGACAGTTCAACTACAAACAGGGGAGGCAGTAGCTCAGAGTTGTGAAATGGAAGGACCGTAGGGATGTATGTGTGCTGTCTACAATGCATACCGACATTTCTATGCAACAGACCAGGAAGAGGAGGAAACGTAGGGATGGTGGTGAGCAGATGATTCAGAAGCCTTTTCCAATCATAGACTACAACAAGGGAATGCCTGGAGTGGACAGGCAAGATCAAGTACTTGCTAGCTTTCCTGTAATGCGTCGTACAGTAAAGGGTTACAGGAAACTATTCTTCTATATTTTGGACATGACCTTATTCAACTCATATATTGTGTACCAGAATATTGTTGTGAAAAAGATGCACTACACTGATTTTAGAGTAGATGTAGCTGAAGGAATTATCAGCAGTATCAGTCTTCCAGAGCGGAGAATTTCAGGAGGACCCTCACTGGCTGATGACCCCGTTAGGTTGCAATCCAGGAACTGGGCTCATTTCCCTATTCCTATTCCACCCACTGCAACAAAGCAGTTCCCCTCCAGAGCCTGTAAAGTTTGCACAAAACACAAGAAGAGAGCTGAAGTTAGGTGGTTGTGCCAAAAATGCCAGGTTCCACTACATTTGAAGGCATGTTTTCAGGCTTATCACACACTTTTGAAGTACTGATTAAAATGTTAGGTGTGATATAGGGTTTATTAACTCATAATATGTTGTATTCTTGTATAATTAACTCCTTAATGCTCTCGTAAATAATAAATTTTTCATCGAGTGTAACATCGAGTGTGTGTATTTCCATCAAAATAATCCCAGTCCCCATGCACTTTCAAACCAAAATATATGCAGGGCTCAATGGGTTAAAACACTTGTACTTTACGAGGGAAAAGTAAATGAAATTGCAAAAAGATTAGAATATACACCTACAAAATCCCTAAGACAACTTGGACAAGAAGTCTGGGTTTTGAAGAGCTCAGCATGGCGGGCTACAAAAATGTTAAAATTGAATGCGAGTTTTCTAAGACGATGCCAGGAATGTGTGGATGCAGGAGAACATCTCCAAAATGTCCTGTCATAAGGTACAAGCACGGATAAAGTGAGCCAAGTGCTGTCCTTGCAGGGAGCGGGAAGTGATGAGTCGAAGGGAGGCAGATAAACTGGGCGCGCCTGATGGCCAACTCACTGTACATGGATGGTTTATTCTATAGATCCACAATGCAGTGGCTATGGATTTGAGATATTAAAGATGTAGAGGCCTTTAGCAGGATTCAATTTTGTGCCTCTTTAATTACCAACTTTTAAGATACTGTAATTATGCCTTCAGAGCTCCTTGTATCTATGAGGGCATTACGTGACTGCCTGAGACAACAGGGAGGCAGTTGTCATAGCAGAGGTCCCCATATTACAAAATATTTAAAATTAATCCATCTCCTCAATTGTGCCAAAATTTTAAAGGATAAAGGGCCCGAAAAGGTTTCAAATTGTGAATCTTAGATAGGTCTATCAAACTAAATAAACATATTTTGAAAATCACTTTTGGCCTAAATGCAATTCTGGAAAAGTAGCCTAAAACCGCTTGTTTCTTTACTTGTTTTCTTTTTTAATTTACATCATAGCCAGATTAACTTATTTACATCATTCTTTCTGTAATGTGTTCCTTGGTTCGATACCCTCGGGAGTTTTTTGATTTTTTGAAAAATGTACGCACCAAATGTACTTACAAGGGCTTAAGTGAAACTCTGCATTGACTCACATTAGCACTCGTAGTGGTAGAAAAAGGCAAACTGCTGATCTAATCGACCGGATAAAGATGATTAACAAAAGGATTGTAATTTTTAAGAATAAATAAAGAATATATTTTCATACTGTATTATATTGTATTTACCTAAAATTCGTGCTAATATCCCTAGGATGTTTTCAGCATTGAGTTTCTTACATGAAGTTTTGGTTTGAGTGCTATTACTTCCTTTAGACAGGAGTGTATGGCATGTGCTTGCCTCAATATTTACACATTGCATTTCTTCCTGGAAATGAACTACAAACGTGCCTGTCATAACCACTGAAAAAAACATTTAGGACTGCCTGGTTTGAATTTCTGTTCTAGTTAGCAATATTAGAAGCAAGGCTTACTTGAATTGCCTCTATTGAGCCTCTAACTTCCAGCATTCACTACAGCATCGTAGAGTGTATCTGACACAGAAGCCAATGCGTGGTCACTTGTATAGAGTTGGACTTGTTTCTAGGTGTTGTTCAATCTTGAGTATTCTATTTTCTAACAAACACAGATGGATGGAGGATAATTTATGTCCAGTAATGAGTGCATCACAAATTAAATCACTTTTGTTTTGGATCACAGATACCAATTTAAATTCACACTCTTGACTTGGCTTCAAGGTTCTGATGATGTAGATGTTGATTCCCATAGGGAACTTAAAATATTTGTCCTGAATGAGTAAATTTACTTGAATTGCCTGGAACTTCCAGCATTCACTACGGGATCGTTCAGGACAAATATTTTAAGTTCCCTATGGGAATCAACATCTACATCATCTGATGGCCAGGCAGGCATCAATTTTTGGAAATGAGACATAGCTCTCATAGTGCATTGGCACTGCTGGTGGCTTCAAGTAGCCTATGCAGTGGCCTCCACGGTATGCACTAGCCTTGCGTCTGGGAGGTGTGCTAAGTCCCAACTGACGAGCCCAACTTAGCTCACGAGGGCGAAACGCAGGCAACCAAGAATGAGTTAGCTGGAAAATTTATAATGTCCTATATATATTCAAGGTTCTCCAAATATTGATGTACATATTCCCTGGATTTTTGATGGCATGTTAAGAGTTTGTGTAAATATAAATTTACTGGTTTTGGATACAGACTTCACAATAATTTCAGTTCCACATTCGCTGATAAATCGATACACTGAAGGAGACAAATAATGAGCACTGAAATTAAGCATTATCATTGCGGTATTCTCTGCTTACACAGGCTTGCAGATAGTACAGTAAATTAATACCAATTATTCCAATGTTGTTTAGTGTTATTGCATTAATGCTGTGAGCTTGCATTCGGAAGATAGTGAGTTTGAATCCCACCGTTGGCAACCCTGAAGATAGTTTTCCGTGGTTTCCCATTTTCAAGCAAATGATGGGATGATACCTTTATTAAGGCCACTGGTGCTGCCCTCCCATCCTTCTCTTACTGAAAACCTTGGAAGAGTTAATACGACATTAAGCAAGTAGCAAATAAAGGAAATAAATATTGATTTCAATAATTGTATTTTACTATTGCCTTGCTGGCTGTTTCAGAGACACTTTGTGGGTTACACAGGCGAGAAAACATATTTAAAGACCTGAAATGATATCTGAAGTAGTGTGGATGAGAGATCCTTCCTTTATACTTGCCAGGAACTCATCAACATGGTTCTAGAAGTTTCCTTATATAAAAGAATTATTTATATAGATACACTGCAAATTTGAGATTTGTCACCATATCCTGTGTTGCTGTTGCCCGCTTAACGTCAGCTGTCATTTGTAGTACTTTTCCTATTCTTCTGATAGGCTGCGCATCATGCGTGCCGACAAGGTTGCCACCATTAAAGAAAATTGGGGAAGATGCTCTAGTATACAGGTAGAAATACACTGAGTGAAGACACTGAATGGGATGTCAATAACGAGTTGTTCCTTGTCAGCCCTCAAAACAGCAGCAGTACGACAAGGCATCAACTCTACAAGGTGTTGGAATCATTCCAGAGGGATCTGGACCCACACATCTTGCACTGCTACCCACAGTTTCTCTTGCGTATTTGGTGCGGGTTTCATGGAGCATACATCAGCATCGACAACATCCTATAAATGCTCGATTGGATTAAGATCGGTGGATGGAGGGCGGTGACATGGCACATTGTCCTGTTGAAACATGGTATTTCCATCGGGGTACTCTAAGGCCAGAAGGGACGCAGATGGTCTGAAAGAATGTCTGCATAACTTGCACCTGTCAGCGAACTCTCTGCAGCCGGACAATGGGACATCATTGCAAACATGAGAATGCCACCCAGACCAGAACTGAGTCACCTCCCGCCTGGATATAACCTTGTTGACACGCAGGATCCATAGCTTCACGGGGTATACATCACACTCTCACACGCCCATCAGTTCGATACAACTGAAACGAGAATTCATTGGACCATGCTGCCACTGTTCCATGGTCCATTGCCGATGTTCACGGGCCCACGCACGTCGTTGAGCTCTGTGTCGAGGTATCAGCAAAGGGACACGAGTTGGTCGTCGGCTGGTGAAACTTATGGGGTGGAGTTACCTCCTTACAGTCCTGGTAGAAATGGGTTCCTGACTTCCAACATTCAACTGGGTAGTGAACTGACTCATGGTAGTCCATCAAGCACCCATTATGGTTCTGCGGAGGCGACGTGATGTCCGTTCGTTACACCTGTGGTCTTCCTGTGCGCCGGTTTACATGGGTGGTAACATTCTCTCTGTGATATTGAAGGTCCACCCTCGACACTGTTGACCTCAGAAACCCGAATTTGCGTGCAATCTTCGCATTGCTATGACCCATGCGCCAGTGATCATCCCACGTTCAAAATCAGTTAACTCACGACGTGTTGCCATCTTCACAACACAGGTGTCTATGACAGACTGCTCAGGTATGCCGCAGCTAGCCGCAATGCTCAGGGGTCATACACGGCACATTTTCTAACAGAACTCCCCTTCCTGTGACTTTTGGCCCCTCAGTGTATATATAAAGTTTTATTTTAGACTACTTTTGATACATAGCATGCCATCCTCAGTAAAAGATTTAAGAAGTCTTAAGAGAACATTATAAACATCATAAATATACATAAAACACTTATTTGAAAAGTTCAATGGTATGTATGTTGCGGACGAAACTTTGTCTTGAAATTACAATTAAATTGAATGCATGAGACATTATAAGTACAATATGCATTTGTTGTGGATGAAACCTTGTCTTACGGTTAAGATTACAATTAACACATGACACATTAGAGTTCAATACATCCTTGTTATGAAGCTTTGAGTGATATTTACGAGCTGGAGTTTGATTTACATATGTAAAAACATTATGCACCATGGATCAAATTAGAGGTGAATATTTCTTTGTTTGCAAATGAACTGCACTATATAAACACTTACAGTATGAACCAAAACCTGACTTGGTCCTCAGTATTGTAATACGCTACAAGGTAATGTAATGTAGGGTTGTGCTGTGGGGGGGGGAAACTTTGTCCAATTATAACTTTCATATATTGTCGTGAAGAGTGCCAGCCCAGAGATCCTTCATGACTGGAATGATGAAAATTTCCTCTTGTCCTTGTGCTGAGTGTGCTGATGTTTTTAGTGGTGCTCTGTCTGACTGACACGTATGTAAATCAAACTCCAGTTGGTGAATATCACTCAAAGCTTCACTTTAACATTCATAACAAGGAGATATTGAACTCTAATGTGTTATGCGTTAACACTTTAATGAGATCTGAAGTTAATTTGATATTCTGCAGTGGCTAACCTATTTGGTCAAGCCTATTCTCCCGCGCAGTACCCTTGCTCCTCCTCCAAATGTTTGGCTTTGTCTAGTTGGGTGAATCCTTCAGCAGCAATGTATGGATAGGTAAAAACGTCCCGGTCTCACATACCGGATGGCTTTAGTAACGTACAGTTAGTGTTCATTATATCAACATTTGACTATAGTGTCTGGCATGGATTGATTACATTTTAAATATCTATAGGTCTCTGTACAGGACACATACTTCCATCTTTTTTGGGTGTGAGAAATAGAAGTATGTAAGAAATAATTATATAAGGGTGAGGGACATCTGTTACTGTATTTTTAAAAAAAGCTCAATGTAGTCACAAATAATATTTTTAAAAGAAAATTTCTGTGGTTATATTTTCTTTTTAAGCATACATGCATTTGTAGTCTTCTCCGTACAGGCAATTAAGGTGGAAGGTAAAGGCTTCCACTGTCCGTAACCTCAGCACTTGATGGGGTAGGTGGTTAGCTCTCTGCCCGGACACCTTTGCCCCCAGGAATTAACCTGGTGCTCAGTTTTGGTGTAGGTTGAGTGAAACTCCAAGCCATATGCACTTCCGGAAGTGGAAATCTCCTTTCTTAAATTTTTCGACTTCCTGGCGGGGAATCGAACCCACGTCCTTCCAGGTAAACAGAGCCTGCCTTCAATGCCTCAGTCAGGCAGCCCCTAAAACATACATAGGGTACATATTATAGAAACAGATAAATTATTATTTTTAAAATATATCATTTAGCTGTCTCAGAGACTGGATGGCTCTCACAATGCCCACAAGAGGGATGGCTCCATTGCAGTGTTAATTGTAATCTTAACATTAAGGCAAGGTTTCATCCACAACCAGGATGCACTGAAGTCTTTTAAACAAGTGTTTTAAGTTTCACAACAGGCATATTATACTTCAAATGTCTCGTGTATTAATTTTAATTGTAATTTCAAGACAAAGTTTCATCCACAACATAGATACATTGACCTTTATACATAAGTGTTTTATGTGTATTTATGGTGTTTATGATTTTCTCTTATGTGCTAACCTGACATCGTGGAGTGTCATGTAACACACATCATGCAGTAGCCGTCTGCTGCTGTGGAGTGACGTGTCTCGCACGCATTGCACGGCATCTGCATTATCGTTCCATCTCATGAGTTTCCTTCGAACTATGTCTGAGGTATCTTTACAGTTGTCTAGATACAGCTTCATTCTTTCGTTTCATATATCGATTGTCCCATTTTAATAATTTTTCTCCTCGTTATCAATGTGTAAAATTTGACTATTTGCTCGTGTAATTTTCCCACAATGGCATCGGTAAACAAGGATAATTTTTCTAGCGATGCTATACAATCCATATTAATGAATGTTTTAGTAATGGTTATAACTTTAGCCTGGTGACAGTGATGTTGATATTGCTGAAATGATACAGAAAGAGACTGTTGTTTCCGACACTATTCGTGCTGGATGTGGTAGTGCTTCGTGTAATTTTTACGGGGATGATTTGGGTAATTACATAAGGTCTTCTCACCCCAAGGTTTAGCTCTATGTCTCGTGCAACTAGTTAAGTCTTTCAAACTTTTTTTTTTTTCACTTGAACTCATCCAACTGAGTGTAACAGAAAGAAAGCACTACACTTAGCGGTACCTAAAGTCCCGAGGAATGTTATTTCCATTTCAATCTAGGGTAAGGGAATTGATTCCAGTCAATTAAAATGAGATCTCCTCTTCATGTTGATGGAAATAGTACAGAAACTAAATGTAGGTCTTACTCTCGTAAAATCGTACCATTGTCACGCCCCTTATTTATTTCATATCTTTAGAGAAATTGGAATCCACATGCAAATTACCTCACTTCAACGACAATGAGACTTAACACACTATATATGGTGGACCGAAAAGCTATTTCCAATATAATCAAAATTAGTTGGAAATTAACAGAGATATCATATCATAAAGCAGTTTGGTGCACAGGTATGCTAGCCTTTAGATGCCCAGTGAAAGCTCCTCTTGCATCCAGTGAAGGCTAGATTTTTAAATGCTCCTGCTCAGAAGGGCTAATTTTTGTTTTTAAATTTCTTATATCTTTTACTGAGGATGGCACGATGTGTACCGAAACTAGTCTGATATAAAACTCCAATTAACGCGAGAGTTAGGTACCACAGTGGCCGCCCAGCGATCGGAAGTCTGACAACTCTGCCTTCCCCATCACGACGCGGCCGCCCTACCGCCAGCAGCCCGAGACTTTCACTGCCACATCAAGTGAGACACTTAAGAGAACATTTCTCACTTACCAACAGTTTTTCCAGTAGATGAATCTTCTTCAAATCACCACAAGACTTATTCAAATGCACTGTTACACTTTTTGCGTAGGTCACGGCACTTTTTACCAACAATACTACAATTAATGCACAGAGAACACTTGTAAGCACCGGCATGTACGCCGCCATCTTGATTGCTGTGGAAGTGTAGATGCGTTTGTACTAAAAAATTAAGTCAGCAATCTTAATATATTTAGTAGGCTATACAAAAAACACAAGCACCTTGCTGCCTGTAAATTATCCTGCATCTGTCCTCAGGGGGAAAATGATGATCAGCTTTATCTTCTTAAGGGTGCTTCAAGCAACATGAGGTCGAGGATGCCATCAGACAACCAGTAAATAAATATTGGCTGTATTGAGTTTGAGCAAGTTGCTTGTTAAATTGTGTTTTTTGAAGTGGCAGTTCTTCTCGGTTCTTGTATTAACGATATATTTGGAGTAGAATGTGGGTTGTCATTTAGTAAGTTTGCAACCCAGGAAGAAGCTGACCTAACAGAACCTCTTGACCTCTGCTTATAATTTACATTTTGTTATACTGAGCAGTGCTGCTTTAAGGGCTCATTTGTTCATAGGCTGAGGTTGGCCCATTTCTCATTTTATTTGCTTCGTATTATTCTCTTGGAGTCTTGACTGTTAACATGTGAATTCATCTATATGCAATATTTTTCATTTTTTGCCCGTATTGATGAATGTAAAACATTTTTAACAAAGTTTGTAACTTGATGTTTTATTCCACCTAATCAATACATATATTTTCTGCGAATAGGACTAGTTTCGACTGGATGACTCTGTCATCTTCAGCTATTCATTTAAACAAGTTAAACTAAAATAGAGATGAAATCATTTCTTCATGGCCCAATTTAAACTATTTGTTCTGAACATCTCAACAGCCATTATCAGGTTGTTTTGCCTGTAATTTGTACATAATCTTTTGAATATTTTAAAATGTTAATTTGTATGATGCAACCTTTACACAATTGGAACATTCCTATCAAGTTTTTAAATTACCGTACAATCTCTAGTACCACCCGCACTGTTTTTTCGAAAATATCCTTCCAAAATTGGGTGCGGGTCTTATTTAAAATTTTGGGAAATTTATCTTTCCGAATGCGCGTAAATCGGGCATCACCGCCGGCACAGCTTGGCAACAATGCTTTCTCCGCTTTCATTATATGCTACTTCCGCACTTGGCATCAGTCTCACGCACGTTCTCGGAGTATCAACATGAATTCCACAAAGCGTTTGCGATCTTTTACTGCGAGTGAGAAACTGAAAGTAGTTCGGGAAGCCGAAATTTTTGGAAGTCGTGCTGCCGGTAGGGAATAGTATATTGGCGAATTGGCGAGTCATGTATTTGCGATTGGGGAAAGAAAAAAAATGTGCTATTAACATCTAGTGGTGATCGTAGAGCTTTTCATGGACTGAGTGTACAGTTTCCAGAAATTGGAAAAAAATCTTTATAAATATGTATTTAATGTTAAAAACTTCATAATTGGTCCGTATTGAAAAAAGATTTACAATTAAGAGATGAAAGTATATGTTATTTAACACACAATTATAACACAAAACATCACTAGGTAATAGATATCACAGAATTGTAAATAGATCATTTTACCTTTATCGTAAATTTTATAAGAGGTATAATTGAGAGTTTTTATACATTCAAAATTTTGTATATATCAACACTATTATGAATTGCCAATATGTTAGAAAGTTTATTTGTGTATTGACATGTGTAATTTAGTTGTGTCCTTGTGTATCTAACTTTAGGCTGATGATGGCATAGACATGCCGAAACCGGTCCCTAATATTTATGAATAAAATGTGACATTTCATTGTATATCACATTTGAATTTGTATTGAACAGGTGTAAAATCATATACTTTCATCTCTTATTTATAAATATGTGACAGAAAGGCGGGAATTTGGATAGGGTGTGTCAACCGAAATGTGTCAGGTAAAGGCATTAGAGATCGCAAAGGAACTTTCAATGCAAGGGTTTAAGGCAAGCCGAGGATGGGTTTGTAATTTTTATAAAAGAAATGGGTTGAGCGTATGAAAGCGTACCTCTATTTCACAGCGTCTTCCTGGTGCCTACTATTAGAAGTTATTGTCGTTTCAGCGTCACATAATTTGGTTGCGGAAGGAAAATGCATATTTGCTTTCCTAAATTGGCAATGCAGATCAGACACCAGTCTACTATGAAATGCCAGTGGACAGGACTGTGAATGTTAAGGGTGCAAAAAGTGTTACCATTAGAACAGGTGGTAATGAAAAACAATGGTGTAGGGTAATGTTGTGTATTCTCACCGACAGAACCAAATTGCCACCGTACATTGTTCTCAAGCGAAAGACACTTCCTAAAAATCTACCCGCTGGTGTTATCGTCAGAATTCAGAACTCCGGCTGAAACATTTGAACAACTTTCAAGTGCCCCATTCTAATGTATAATACGCACGGTCAAGGTTTAACATTACTGTGACCATCCATGCATGTTTTATGTTCTTGTACATTGTTTTTGAACATTTTATTGCCTTGTATAATTTGTGCCATTGGCTGATGATGACCCAGTAGTACCATGTGTAAACAACTTGTAATGTAACTCGCTTTACTGAACATTTTGTACTGAAAAGGTGGAACCAATGGAATATAATTAATTTTGATTGTAACCAACTCTACAATGTGAAATAAGAAACATTAGGGAAGATAGGAAAAACAGTGGAGTAGGAAAATGAATTGAAGATCAGCATTTTAAATTAGAAAGTCAGGGCTTACCGTAAGAATTAACCTGACTAGCTGCCCCATATTTAGACATCTGGAGGTGTGAGATCTGGAAAACTGAACAATCTTTAAAGAACCCTTGTGATTCAATGCCTGTGAAGTGAATACATGCACATAAACTAGTGTTCCATTGGTCACTTCTCATGTTTCCATGACAAATCTTGATGTTTGTAGCTTGTTTTTAATTTCAGTATTGTTTGTTTTGCCAAAAACTGTATTTGTTATTTCGTGTCCTGCTGAAGTTGTTTACCAAATGATTTGAGTCTGATCCATATGTTCATTCTTTATAGGGTTTTACACAAAGTTGTACGTACTTGTGAATGCAGCAGCTATTGCGAGAGAAACCATCAGCTGTGACACGTGACCAAGCTGTGACCCTTCGTGCAGCTACCAGTACCGTTTATACTCTGTTCATCTTGGGACGTGGTATAAAGTAAGTCTGTTTGGAATATGGACTGAGGTGTTGAGGTCTGAATAGGGTGGCTTTATACAAGCTCAGTTTCCAGTCACAGAGTTTGTGGTTGTGTGGTTTGGATCACATAGGTCTCTGCTAGCGTTCTGGGGTAGTGGGTTCAAAGCCCACTCTTGGCATTCCCAAAGATGGTTTTCTGTGGTTTCCCATTTTCATACCAGGCAATCAAGGCCAGATTAATTTCCTTCCCATCCTATCTCATAGTTGCCATAAGACATATTTGCGTTGGTGTGACGTGATGCACATGGTTTAATTGCCATCAAAGACTCAGGGATCTTTTGCATGACATAGTGGCTTATCATTGTTATATGTACTTAATTTCAGACTGTAACGCTTTTCTGCATTCAGTCTGTCTGTCTGTGCCTCATTTAATTCATATCTTTGATTTTAACTCATTAGGAACTGAGTCTTACCATCATCATCTTGTGCTCTCCTACTTCCCTTACCCTCTATGGCAGTGTCCATTATTCTTCTTGGTAACCCATCATCCTCAATTTGTCTCATGTGACCACACCAACAAACCCAGTTTACAAGTCATCCCAGGAGTTCATTCCTAACTTTGCCTCGTGCCACTTTTCCCACCTGTTTGTACCAGCAAACATTCTCACAACTTTCATGTTTGTTACTCATAACTCATGAATAATATATCTCAGGTTCACCTAGCTCCCACTCCCATACATCAAAGTCGGTCTGAAACCGAACAGGTGTAACGAGATTTAGGTCGGGGAATTCTTCCTCATAACTGCAAGTTAACAGACCAGTAGCTGGCACAAGGAGGGCCACTGCTATTCTGTAGCAACTGGTATCCTAAGTTTCGGGACCACTTACTAGGTCAGTTAGCTTGTTGCCCATAGGTCAAAAACTAGGACATGACTACTGTAATCTACACTGTGAACTGTCATTATTAATTTAGAAGTTGACGTATGGCAGGAAGTTTAGGATATAGTGGGGTAACTGAAAGATTCTGTAGAAAGTAGGCCTAATTTTCACAATCGCACAATTCTGTACAAGTGGCTGTAAATATTTTGAAATTCTTTGCATGTGACATATTTCCAGTGGAATGTAGGAGTTTTGATTCTTGAGAAGTAAAAGAAAATTAAGTTAGTATTTTTAATTAAGCTATCTTTTATGCAAAAGGCTGTGATATAAAGGACGTGTGAATGTTGATGTAAAAGAATTAGATTGTTTCTGGAGATATATCCTTTTGGGGATTAAGTACATGGTCAGTCTCCTTGACATGTTAGAATAATTGTATTTTGGTCATAGACTATTAATTAGTCTTCAGGATAAATCCGTTTATTCAAAAGATATTGGTTAGTCCTACATTTAATGGCCGCATGCAAAGAGATGGCAGAATGAACAAAATCCGTACCAGAGTCCTGCACAGAGGCCCAGCCCAGCCCGTGAACTGCAATAGATGGCAATGGGTTTTAAAAGGCTCGAACATAACAAAGCCCGTGACATCGCAGGCCCAATCTAGGCAGTGCTGTATCGTTCGTATGCGGTCTATCCTGTTATTGGAAATGAATACGGACTGTGGTTCCAAAGGAAAATAAACCCTGGCAAGAAAACATGAGGTAAAAGAAAAACAAGAAACCTGACAATACAAGACTTCTGAACCGCATCCTAGCCTTAGAAGTCATATTTGGTTGGTATTCAAGCCTGTAGTTGACGGTGATGGAAGTTCTGTACGATCTGCCGTGAACTTTATGTAGGCACTAAAGGGTTGTCGCACTGTACTGTGATACAAATATTCCGGACGTACTTTGCATATCCCCGGTACGAAAACTACCTTCTCCCATCTTGTTCTTCACATACTGACTGCCATCTTGGTCAATCAGCTGACTCTCTCGTGTTCCCCTGATGTCAGTTCTATTTGTCGTAATTTCCAGAACAAACTTATATTCATATATAGACGTGCCACTGGCCTAACCTGGCATTTGGAACGAGAGCCCATTCCCTGCTGGATGTGCGAGCACATTGTCTTGGACAGAGCTGGTGCTCTTCTCCATCTACTGCAACTATTTTCCACACATGTCTGTAACAAGAAAAAAGATTCGTGTCAGTGTCGAATTTTGTGTTACTAGTTGAGTGAGCACTTAAGGAAACTTCACTTACCCCTCCAATCACTGCTTGTCTGTCTGGTGTTGTTTAAAGTTGCATAGTAACTGCCTGTTGTTCCGCATCTGCTCCTTGTGTTGTACGAGTGAGATGGTAGGGGGTGGGGGGAGGGAGTAGGGATAAGTGGAGTAATATCAGTAGGTGTGGCTTTGGGAGGGGATCGTTTAGAAGAGGTGCAGAGAAGCGTTTTGTTCATTAATGTTACATGATTATTGGTTGTTTTAGGAATAAAAACTTCAGCAAAATTACTTTTCTCTAGATGAAGTGTTTGTAAAAGTTTACGCAATTGTTCATGTAAAGGATTTTTTATTTCGATTTTATCATTTAAGTTGTTTTTTTTCCTTATTAAAATGCTGGTCTAGATGAATACAAATATTTTCTAATTCTGTCATTATAATAATTTTGTGTAGCTATTTCTAGCCGAGTGCAGCCCTTGTAAGGCAGAACCTCCGATGAGGGTGGGCGGCATCTGCCGTGTGGGTAACTGCGTGTTATTGTGGTGGAGGATAGTGTTATGTGTGGTGTGTGAGTTGCAGGGATGTTGGGGACAGCACAAACACCCAGCCCCCGGGCCGTTGGAATTAACCAATGAAGGTTAAAATCCCCGACCCGGCCGGGAATCGAACCCAGGATCCTCTGAACCGAAAGCCAGTACCATTCAGCCAATGGGTCGGACAATTCTGTCAGTAATTTTCTCTTTTCTATTCTTTTGATTTTAAAGTCTTTCTCTATAGTTGTAAAGTGGTGGCCTGATTCTCTCATGTGAACACTCATTATTTGTGAACATAAACCAACCTTTGAGATTCTAGATTGGCTGATGATGCTCCACAAGGGAGCAAAACATGTCCCGCTTATAACTTTATACTAATGGTGAAACTCTAAATGTAATAACATTTTAATGTATTGAATAGGTGGTTTATAATAAAACATTGTTTATTGTAATTAAACATAACCTCACGCAATGATTTTTTTTTAAAGAAAAAATGATTCAAAACGAGGAGAAATCTATAATGGCTCCCCTGTGCAAGTGCTTTATTCATAGGATTACTGTACTGTATGCATTTTAGATGCCTTCATCGGCACTAACAATATTCTTCGGTGTGTATGAATTGATTATATGAGCCGTGCTTTTTTGCTGTCAGCATCGCCAGTGTTCGCAGATTATGTTTCTCCGCACACTGCCTGCTACGTGTTTTTGTAGCATTCCTTAAAATGCTGAATACAAAATAATTACGATTTCACTCGAACTTAGCACATATTATTTATTTAATGTCCAAAAATAATACAGGAACCCTATTTTACCATAGGTATATTAGGGTTATAGTTTAAAATCACAACAAAGAGATGTTCTTATTAATTAGTTTACAAACAATTTTGTTCATGAATGTGAGAAACTGCACATAACAACATTGTCTCTTGAGTACATTATACAGTGGTTTCGAAAATTCCTGATTACAATTATTCAGGTGACATTGCAAAAAAATATCTTCCCATTTCAAACACTGGACTCTCAAATATCAAATGATGCACTGTCTGAAATGATCCACAAAAGCATAAGTAGCCGTCTGTACCATTAAGTTTAAAGCGTTCTAAATACAATTTAAATTTTCCGTGACCAGTTAAAAATTGAGTTAAAACAAAGTTCGGCACTAATGCTTTACATAGTAGTCGATTTTGAACTTCCGGAAAAAATATTTCTCGTGTAACAGATCCTTTAAAACTACATGTCCATAAAATATTGCAGTGATGTAAAATATATGGCCTGATTTGTCTTCGAACATAACATATTGGAGCACATATGAAGCACACTGTAAACGCACCAAAGTAAGTTAAAGTCCCCTGCACGTTCCAGAAGACACGTTCGTTCATGACGCGGAGAAATTTTGAATTTAAATTACTCTGTAAAATACTATTTTTGTAAAATGTAAAGGCAGTTTTGAATTAAAAGTCTGAATTTTGGTAATGGGACCGACATTGTTCTTCGAATTACGAATTATCCGTATTTCGAATCAAACAATTTAAATAACGTGCAAAACCATACCTCATGTTTCCAGGAACAAGAGCTTCTTCGAATTAGGCGAGATTTTGAATTATCGAGGTTCTACTGTATTTAGATTCATTTTCAGTTAACTTGATGTCAGTTGCAGATGTATATTAGTTTATTATAAAGTTTCTGTTTATCATTATTATAGTGCAGGAGAGATCTCCACTGTTTTATTTCAAAATGTTGTTAGCGTACGGAAACGTGTATCGTGAGCGAACGGAATAGACGTGTGAAATGAACATTTCTTTGTGCACGGCGCACGCGCTATTGCAGGGATGGACTGCGGTGGGCAACACAAGAGAAGGACGTTGCACAAGCTGGGCTGCCAGAGTCCGTGGGTTTGAAGTGCTGCGCTGTGGCCCTCGCCGCAGGACTCTGATTTCTACTTCAAGCTGTTGAATAGTTGTTGACCACTATTCCTAAACAAAATTTAAGTAAAACAAATGATTTTTACAAGAAACTATTTTAAGATAGAATATCATGTGTTCTTACAGTGGTTTGAATTGCCCATATCGATCTGCTTTGAGTTCCTGTGGATTCTCATCATTACCTTAGAGGTTGTCAGTGTCTGCAGTATAGCTACTCTTCGCTGATACTGTACTCTACATTTGAACATTACCGGGCGAGTTGGCCATATGGTTAGGGGTGTGCAGCCGTGAGCTTGCATCCGGGAGATAGTGGGTTCGAACCCCACTGTCGGCAGCCCTGAAGATGGTTTTCTGTGGTTTCCTATTTTCACACCAGTCAAATACCTTAATTAAGGCCACGGCTGCTTCCTTCCCACTTCTAGTCCTTTCCTCTCCCATCGTGGCCATAACACCTGTCGGTGTCTGCTCAACGTAAAACAGATTTTTTTTTTTTTTTTTTCTTTTTTGTTTTTTTAACCTTTGAATATTCTTCTTAAAGAGTGCCGTTATGTTATCTGGTTGTTGAGTCTCCACATAGCAATTGTGCTTTTGTTTTTTGTGGACTGCAGTTCGTAGTAGATCTGCCAATGAAGTATTGAGCCAAATCTCCAAACTTTTTAGCAAGGTCATATGAGGTCCTTCACACAGATGACTATCAACTACTTTCCCTCTATGCATCAGGTGAAGAAGTCCAAACCTCGCAAGATGTCTGATCGTGTGTCCCACATATTCAGTTTTGGTTTTCGTACCAGTTTTAATAATTTTTACTTCCTTCCTCGGTCTCTGTATTACTTAATGATGCAATACGTGGTCTGTTCAGAATATTCGTAATATGCAATTGCAGTCCTACGTCTGTTGCAGTTTGTAGTGGTTGCAGTCACTGTCCTTTTATGTCATATAGCAGGACAATAAGGACATAGCGTTTCACCAATGTTACATTTTGGTATTGAACTGATTGCGACAAAGGTAGTTCATGCCTGTTCTATTCACCATTTGATTTTGACCGATTGCTCATTATCTGAATTCATACAGTTTCCTAGGTATTTAGATGTATTATCTTTCCCAACTTCTGTAATATTTAGAAATAATTTCTCTGAAATATTTTGTTTACTAATAACTATAAATTTTGTCTTTTTTACATTAATTTTTAAACCATACAGTGCAATTAGCCCCGATATCTTAACCATCAATTTTTATAGATCTTCCAAGGAATCTCCAAATACAACTATGATCTGTGTATCTGACACTATTGAGAATCTCACCATTAATAAAAATATCCTGGCCGATATCTACCAAGGCCTCCCTTGATATACCTACTTTTTGAATCCATATTTTTAATACATTTGTGTTCTTGTTAGAGTGCCATTATGTTATCCGGTTGAGTCTCCACTTAGCAATTGTGCGTTTGTTGACTGTGGTTTGTAGTAGACGTGCCAATGAAGTATTGAGCCAAATCTCAAAAAAATTTAGCAAGGGCATTTGTATTGAAAAGGTGGGCTCAAAAAATAAAAGTTCTTTTAGAAAGTTTTACGTTGCTCAATATGGACCCACCGATGAGATTTATAACTTGTAATACCTACTCTTCTCATAAATACTGTTGCATACTTTTGAGCTGTTCTGTACAACCGCTTTTTATTGCGTTTGTTTCCTTTCGCTATCATCAGTCACCCTTGGCATTGAAAGTCCAGGCGTAGAAGTGAGAGGTTTTCTTCTAATGTGTTGACAGAGTGGGGATAGTATGAGATCCGTGTGGCTGTAAACGACCTTCACAAGGTAGGAAAATCTGCATCTGATATTTTTAAGACATTAAAACCATTGAAAATTAGTAGAATGTTCACACTATCAAGTGATTTCACGAGACCGGGACTCTTGATGAATGGGGTAGACCTGGAAAACCACGTTCCGTCATGACTCCAGGGCTTAGGAAAGCAGTGGCGACTCGTATTCGCAGAAATGCAGTACGGAGACAATCAATCCTGACTTGTGAATTAAATGTCTCAAAAAAAAAAAAGTTTGTTCGGTAGTGAGCTTACCGGCAAAGCACAGGATACTTTCTCGCAGCCCAGCTGAAGATGCAGATGATGCTAAAATCAAAAGCCTCTTGCAGAGGTATGCTCAAGATTGGCACAAGAGAATTCTTTTTCCATATGGAAAAATTTTCACAGACAAATTTTTAAATGTGCAAAATGACAAGATGTGTGCCTCATCATCGCGTGAAGTCTCTGGAAGAGCTCCGAGGATCCAGTGAGGCAATCATCCTGCTTCAGTAACGGTTTGTTGGTGTGAGACCACTGAGTACCATTTCTGCAAGCAAGGGGTGAAGAGACAGTGTTAAACTCTTCCAAAGTCAAGAATGGAGTTTCCAGCAAGATTCAGCGCCAGCACACAAAGACAAGACCATCCAGGAGTGGCTGCTTCATATCTCCTACTGATTGGCCTTGAGGAGATGATCTGCAAGAAGAGACAGCCTGGGATTTTCCTCTGGAGACCATGTGTGCTGGCGTAAGACTTGCCAGTTGTGTAGAGGCAAACGGCTGTCTCTTCTTGCAGACCATCTCCTCAAGTACAGACCACAGTCTGTAATCCAAGGGATTGAGGTTGAGGCTGGAGGAATGATTGTTGCTGTGCGTTCACAGTAGGTGTAATATACACAGTTCAAAAAATTAGGGGAACATGTTTTGTAATGTCTGGTATGGGAACGTTAATTTGGTACATGGGGTTCCATTGTCCATTCAGCATACCTTGAGACCTTAGCTACTCAGAGTATGTCATATCAAAGTTATAACTCACTCAGAGTATGTCATATCAAAGTTATACTCCATCTGTAGGCGTAGCTATGCATTAAACTGTCAGGTGGCCCCTCAAAATAAAGTGAATAGTGTTGCGTCCGTGTATCATTGTAGTAGTAGTAGTCTGTGTACCTAAACCAGCACATCCAATGAGGCATCTTAACAAGATTCAAGTCACAAGAGCTGTCACTTTGATCCAGGAAGGACTTTTCGTCGTGTTGCTGTGGATCTCGGTGTCTTTCCGTCAGTTGTGTAATTGCTACAATGAGACAGGCCGGTTAGTAGGAGGGTTGGACAAGGCCGTGGACGCATGACAACCCCACAAGATGACTGATATCTGACCATCTTTGCGTTGCGGCGTCGTTCAGCAACTGTCAGAGAACTGCAACAAGACCTCAGGAGGGTCGCCAAACAGTAACGAACAGGTTAAGAGAAGTGTCCTTACGACCCAGACATCCTCTTCGAGTGCCCCATATAACGCAGCATCATCACACAGATCGCCTTCTATTTGCCTGTACCCATGTCAACTGGCAACTTCGCCAATGAAGACCGTACGGATCTTGTCGTCATCCGTGGTAATCCTACCATTGCGGGGTACATCGAGCAGGTTGGTGGACATCTGATGGCCATGCAGGCATCAATTTTTGGTAATGAGACAAAGTCTCATAGTGCATTGGCACTGCCAGTGGCTCCAAGTAGGCTATGGAGTGGCCTCCACGGTATGCCATGCGTCTTGGTGGGTACCAACTGATGAGCCCAACCTAGCACACGGAGGCAAACCGCTGGCAACCAGGAATGAGTTAGCTGGAAAAATTTATAATGTCCAATAACGGACCATTTATATTGGTATTACATCATATGAAATTTTCCCTTGTTACAGATATGTCAACAAGCTCATTGCATAGTTGGGAGAAATCACAATTCATCTGTCAACATAAAGCTTGAGAGTCCCCATCAGACCTAGGCCCTGCTCACTCACATAAGATATTCAAATCTTGATAAAACAATGTTGAATTTAACAAGTTTCAACAAATGTTAATTTCAAAATGAACAACATCATCACCTATAATAAACCACGGCACATTAGAGTTTCAGATATTATGACGACGAACACGATAATAATTGCACCTAATCTCGTAATTTCTTTTGAGAGTGTAATATAGTTCATTTATCAAGTTTATATGAAGTGACAATGATTCTTCAAGATTTTAGTAAAACATTTTAAGTTCAATCAACAAACTTTTCAGAAAATGAATTGTTTTAATAGAACGCGGGGAAAAAAATACTGTATAATCTCGAATACCACCCGCCACCGAATAAGACCTGCACCCTTATTTTGAAAGAACAAAATTTTTTAAAAGTGAAGTCAAAATTATAACCACATGGTCATTGACCCTCTCGGGACCTAGGTTAGACGGTTCCTCTCCTACTTAGAGCCCTGAACAGCTGACACTTGGGACACTTGTAACTGGAATACATTGCACATGCTCTGCTATGATTGCTAAATGTGGAATTGCATTACTGCTGTTTCTCCACCACTGAAGTAAATTATCATCGTATATTTATGTATCGATGTAATAGACAAGAAAAATGTTCCACCGATCAAAACATTTATTGTGAATGAATTATTGCACTAGTACCGGTTTCGACCTATCTTGGCCATCATCAGCTAGCACACAAATTTACAGTCATAGGACAAAATTACAAAGATGTTACGTAAGAGCATCCGGATGTCTGATAAAAGATGGAAGTAAAATATATTGCAGTATGTTGCGTTAAAATATCTCTGATTAAAAGTGGTGATGGTTAGAATAAACTAAAACCTATTGATTGAGCATGGACATGAGTACATAAACACATTAAGATATATATGCCACATCATAAGACACTAAAAATATAGCACATTAAACACATTAAAACATGGTATATTTTAAAAACATATATTAAAATTTGAGTTCATGTTGCGTTGCATTCATTCTTCAATCCTCTTGTAGTCTTGTGTTGATTAAGTTGAATATCGAGAATGTTCTATGGCTGATATACTTTGTATTGGTATGTTATAAGAACTCTTGTCAGTAAAATTTGAAAATTGAGTACTGTGCAATTCAACTGTTGATGTAGTCAGGTAAGATTTATATATACAGCAAGATAGGGTTTAAATTTTAGAGCAGTTGGTGGTGACACTTCTCTCGTCTATGCACGTTATATGGTTGTTATCTGTAAAGAAAAGCTAATA
The DNA here is from genome assembly GCF_040414725.1 of Anabrus simplex. Classification (NCBI taxonomy): domain Eukaryota; kingdom Metazoa; phylum Arthropoda; class Insecta; order Orthoptera; family Tettigoniidae; genus Anabrus; species Anabrus simplex. The sequence continues at coordinate 116,864,910 of NC_090279.1, read as the reverse complement.
TGAGTTTAGCGTATGTATGAAGGAATGCCTGGATGTATGTGTGAAATGAAAAAAGTACTTACTGATGTTGCTGTGGAGGTTGTGTGCCGATATGTTTGGAGATTTGTTGTGTTCTGCTGCGAGTACGTCTGGGGCTCATGTGAGCTGTGTGGAGGGATGTTGGTGGAGGGGATGGAGGAGTGGCTATTGTGAAGGTAGGGGCGGGGTTAGGTTTGTGATTCGTCAGTTTGTTATGACGTGTGTTTACTAATTTGAGATAGTCATTTTTTATTGCAGGAATGACTTTGTCAAAAATGATACTGGTTTTTTCTGTAATGTCGTTAATGTTATGATTGGGGTTAGCGTATTGATCCAAAGAAATATAGAAATCTTCGGTTATGTTGAGCAGGGGGCCCTTAGAGTTTATGTTTAATATCATCATGTCATTATTGATGTCTGTGAAGTTGTGCTTAGATTCTTCTACATGTTGGCCTATTGATAAGAAATGGTTGTGCTTCACTGCATTTATATGTTCATTATAACGGACGGTGAAGTTTCTACCTGTACGTCCAATGTAGCTTGTGTCACAGTTGTTACATTTGATGCGGTAGACACCTGATTGGTTGTATTTATTATTATTGACTGTTTTGGTGTTGTGTATAGTGTTGGTGCTGTTGTGTGTGGTTTTGAATGCTATTTTTAGGTTGTGCTTCTTAAAGATATTAGTTATAGTATATATATTGGTGTTGTTGAAGGTAAATAGGACATAATCTTTTTTCGGTTTGGCTGTTTTGATTAATTTAGTTTTAGGTTGGGATTTTATTTTGTGGATGATTTTGTTGACCATTTCTTTGCTGTATCCATTGCATTTGGCTATGTCGTGGATTAATTTTAATTCATTATTTCGATCTTCTATTGTCATTGGGATATTGAAAGCTCTATGTATCATACTATAATAGGCTGCTCTTTTATGTGTGTTAGGGTGAACGGAGTCATTTTTTATGGCATTTATGGTATCGATCAAGTTCTTTATGATCTGGCAGATCTCTTAAGTGTGTTAGGGTGAACGGAGTCATTTTTTATGGCATTTATGGTATCGATCAAGTTCTTTATGATCTGGCAGATCTCTTGCCCACTCCTCAAATAGTCTTTTATTTCCTCGACACTGTAGTTGCATTGATGATGGCGTTTCAGCTTCCCTCGATGCTGTTACTGACACTGAAAATAATTATTAATATGCTACATTACATGTAAATATTTGTTAAGAGAATATTGCTCTTCTTGGAAACAGACTGAAGAATTAGGCCTACCTTTTGCACATGTTTTGCGCACAGTTGTATGGAGTTATTGCCTTTCGCTTTGTGGCAACTTCATCGGGGAAAAGCAACTAGGCACTAAAATTGTGGCACCTTTATGAAGAACATAAACTTTAAACTAATGATTCAGAAACATTTTGCCAGTTTATTTCAGAAGCTCTGTTTTCTGAAAAAACTATTGTGACTCTTTATTTATGCATTTGTATTATTGTTTAATTTTTGTGCCTTTCTTCAACACAAGTGGAACAGCTTATTATCTTGGCATTTTAACAGTGAATGTAATTTTAACATGGCATGTGTGTGATAGCAGCATATGAAACCATAGCGGGCCCAGCTATCAAGTTCCTTCTAAAACCTTTGTAGCATCCGTGGAAGGCAGTAGAAAGAAATAAGCTCAGCAGATATGTTTTGGTCATAGCCTGTAATTTATTCCCTGGCATTTTCTGCATCTAGCATTGTCTATTTGGGAATGAACAAACTCCAGCATTTTTTCACAGCTATTCTAGAGAGTACAACAGTATTGTTTTAATGAAGATTGAAACAGATTGCACAGAGCTCTTCTTTTCAAGTATGATACAATAGTTTAGGTGGTGGTCTGCAACACCTTACTTGTTTCAGGGATTTTAACTTTCAGGTATGACTCATCCAGTAGGTACATGCCTTGTGCATGTGCACAGCACAGAAGAAATGTTTGTAATGTTATAGGGCCTTCAAAATATAACTCTCTGATCTGTAAGAGATACAGTTTTCTTCAAATTCTCGTGAGAAATGCCTAGTTGTAACAGCCGGAATTCTAAATCTTCTCTAATATTAGTTTGCTCCAGTTTTAGGACAGTCGGGGAAAACAGTACACCCTAACACATATTTTCTCAGTAGCCAATCTTTGGTTATATAGTGCATTGTAATGACACCCTTTATAGCTGTCAGTCCACAGGTCTGCGGTGGTCAACCAATAATTGCTCTCCTCACATTTGGTATCAAGCTTGCTCAAACTTCATCAGCGCAGGCTCTTACATGACGAGAAACTGTAATTTGTGAAGGTATAACATCACGAATATTCAAAGCACCATATCTGTCACCCATATCAGGTAATGTCTGAGCTAAATTCAATAATCATGTGCCCTCGATTGTGGTAAATGACGTCCTTTTCCGCATTAAGGCTCCTTCTGTTCTTGAGATATACTTAAAAGTTTCTTTTCTTCACCACACATGGTGCAGTAAACCAGTAAATTCCTCCATGCAGTATTTATTATCTTCTTACAATTATTGCACAGATTTTTTTTAATGTTACTTCAACAGCACAATAAAATTTATCCCATGCTTGACTAATTTGGTCACCAGTATCAGTGTCTGTTAACTACAAAAATTCTCCCAATTCCAATTTTTCCTTAATCTTCCTGTCTTCTGTACATATCTTGCAACCCACAAAATACTGATTGAATGTGTTTGTTTTCCCCCTTTATTCTTGAGGTATTACTGCCAGCCCTCCAAGCAGGAGTAAAACGAAAATGTACACTCCTGATTCCGGCAGCCTTCGTTAACCCTTTCCTGTAGATTAAAGCAGTAGTGGCTCAAATGGCAGGTGGGGCTAATGTGGCTATTATTACTACACTCTTATATGTTACTATTATTAATAATATGAATGTAGTTTTTTCTTCTGCTGTTGTATAAACCTTGTCATTATTGGCAGTGTCAGTAGAGTCAAGCATGCTAATAATAAAATACTCTAAAAGTGAGGACCTATCTCATTTATAAAGAACTGCGCTCATCGATTCTTCTGCGGTACAAACTGTTCACTATTTTAAACGCTACACACTGCCGGTGGCTTCAAGTAGCCTATGCAGTGGCCTCCACGGTATGCACTAAGCCATGCATCTAGGTAGGTGTGCTAGGTACCAACTGATGAACCCAACCTAGCACACGGGGGCGAAATGCTGGCAACCAGGAATTAGTTGGCTGGAAAATTTATAATGTCCAATAATGGACCATTTATATTGGTATTATAACACACTAATCACTGTTGAACAAAAACTATCCAGAACTTATGCTCTCCACTCTGCAACTGCTAAAAGCGAACTGTAATAACCTAAAATTCGAAACGTATCGAAAGCTTCACTCTGTGAATGATCACCAGAACATGTTACATGAGGTTAAAAGAATACAAGTGTGTTTGCAATAACATCGCCATAACACCTGCCGCTACAGCTTATTCTATATTGTTCTTTTTTTATTGCAGGCATGTCAAAGCTAGCACCTAGCTTGAAGTTTTAAAATACATTGACACTTTCACTCCTTCAAAGTTCACTAACCTTCAAAACAGTTACCAGTACTCACTGCGAGGACTGAGAATGTACAAAACATGTAATACAGTCACATTTTCATTTTCTCATATCATTAATGACTTCAGGACAGTGGTACACAGATATTAATTATATAAACAATATAACATTTCAAATCTCTTTGTGTCTGAACCTCTGGTGGGGCTAAGCCCCTGTAGCCCTTAATGACATACCTCTCCTGGATTAAAGCCATCATGTTTTTTCTCCAGAAATTCTCTCTCTTCACATTTTAATTTCAACCAGCCTTAATTCACCTTTGTAATTTTCCTATTGATGGTATTGTAACTAGTTTGGTTAATATTCTTAATCACTTGACTCTTTTATATTATTTGCACAATTTTTTCAGTCACCTGGTCTTTCTCTTATTACTGGAGTCAGACACGAGATGTCCTTGTGCAACAATTTGTAGTATATTTCCTAGCTTCGTTGGTACTGCTTGAATTTTGGGGGAATGTGGCTCGCTACTTGCTATAGCTGATAGAAGATCTTCAGTAACTTTAATTTTATCGTCTTTCAGTAAATAGGTCTCTACATTCTTCTTGATGCTAGTAGATTTTATCAGTCATTTTAATATAATTTTAACTGTAGCAACAACTGGTATATGACCAGAACCTAGATCTGTTTTAACACATTCACACCTGACACTTGCGTTGTGTATTTAAATGGCTGGCCTAACTATCCAGCTGTAAGTGGCACAGAAAACAACAAATTCTTTTCACGATAAGTTCTAAATTGACAAAGTCCTCTAGTATCTCTGGAGGGTGTGTAGCTGATGTTGCACAATCCTGGGAGAAAGGGAATATCACACTTTCCAGTGTTTGAAGCAGACTTTGCACCTTCTTGAGGGGAGCTTTACTTTATTTGATGGTGGATACTTCAAGATAATATTCCCTTTTCTCTTCCCATCCAACCTAAATTATGAATCCTTGGCCACTACTGTTTCTGGTGGCAAAATTGCAGGATCTTTGTGATCTCGGAGCTGATGCAGTGGATAGTGCTCACCGAGATGTCTGAGAGAGGTGACTCCTCTTGTATGTCAGGTTCACCGTTTCCCTGGAGCAAGTACTTAACCACTGTTTGCATGTATTCAGAAATGTTACTGTATTTTGGGGATTTGAGTTCTGATAAAGCCAACATTAAATAAAATCTCTTTTGGCCACTTGGCCATTGTTCTCATGAAGTACCAAGAACTGGTCTGCAGTATCAGTACCATGCATGTCACAGTTTCTGGTTTCAGTTGTTTTTGCCCGGATTTGTCTGTTTCAACCATTTCTACTGAGAGGATAGCAGTTACGATAGAATCTTATTGTCCCTCCAAAAAAAAAAAAAAGCAGTACATCCTGGTCTCTCCTGAAGTTATTTCACCCATTTTTAGAATTGTCTAGTGTTCCTTTAGATCTTTTAAAACACCACTATTTGATTGCGTTGTTCCACCTACGGCAGTGTTCTATTCCCATAACTGTATACCCCTGGCCAAGATAATTTTCAACGAACTGAAAAACTGGACGTTGTAAATTCGCACCACTTTCATCATACAGGGTGTCTCATATAAACTAAGACCGAACGCACGGTGTTCGCACTCTGCCCCAGCTGAACTTACGTTGCATGTGGCCACCCTGCTTTAAGCATGTATACAATCTTGTTTGATATCTTACCTTATAAAAGATGCTGGAAGTGCCTTCTTTCCTGGGTTATAGAGGCATTGTATCTGGTAACCACATTTTGGCTGACGTGAGTGAATTCTGCCACTGTAATGTTTCTGATTTTATTTGTAATGTTTTCTTTCAGTTCCTCCAATGTGTGAGCATTTGTTCCATACACTTTTATTATCTGTTTACCCCGCAAGTAAAAATCACACATTGTTAGATCTGGAGAATGAGAGGGAAATAGACCAGCACTGATCTCACTGCAAACACTTGCGAGGTTGTAAGAAGGGAATCTTTTGCTGTATGAGCTGGGGCTGAATGTTGTTGAAACCACCCACGCAGTTTTTTCTTCCATTTAGAACGGTGTCAAAATATTATCTTGGTACCTCTCTGCATGTACTGTCTCGAAAAAATAGGCCCAGTTATTCCGCCTGCCCCAACAGCACATCAAACGTCAATCTTCCTGTAGTTATTTATTTATTTATGGTATGGCTAACATTACAGTTACGTATGTAAAATTAACAATACTTTTATACATACTACACTAAGATATTTAAATTGCTGACATATTTTATGACATCATCAGTTGCCATCAGGAAGTCGGTGAAGTCCCCATTATAGGACCTGGTGTTGCAGTCCTATATATCAGCTCCAAAGTCACATTTTGGAGATTGTAATTTATCCCACGTACGGAGAGCATCTGTGCACCTGCCATGGTTGGTCCTTATTCTGTTTCGGCACACCAAGTTCTGCCAGGCTGTTCAAATGCAGGAGATTTCCTTGTGATGCTAGGTAGAGTTTGACAGCTTAGATGCCAGTTTTCTTGCCATCTTTGCTTCCAGGAACTAGCAAGTTTGAAGTTTTGTCATAGTTAATTCCCTGCGAGTGATCATTGGTGGATGCCTAGATACTAGCCGGTGTCTTTGTAAATCCTCCATGTCATCATATATTGGAAGCTGAGGGTTGTCTGAAATTTTCTTGTGCTCCTGAAGAAGAGTGTTCTTCTAGTTCCACTGATAATTTACATTGTGCTGTTTAGCTGAGTGAGCACTGTTTAGCCACACTGGAGAACAATATTCTGCCACTGAATAAATCAGTCCAAGTGCAGAGTGCTCATGTTACCCTGCACGTGTCTCCTGGTTGGTGCTAAGCAAGCAACAACACTCCGGCAGCCAGACAATCATAACGATCCCCAGGCTAAAGCACGTGATGTTTGATTGTTCCTATCATAATGAGGGACTTCGTAAACACATTCTGCACACCAATAGCGAGAACTATGACTGTTCACATGACCATTAAGATGAAACCAGAACTTTTACATACAAAAATACAGTGTTGCAATTATGACGGTCTCACCATGTTAACACCTGAGATTCAGACTGGCGACTGATGCTTGTCAGGTCGAACATGTGCAGGCTGCTTGCGTGAGCCTCCCATACTGCAACTTACGGATCAGAGAGTAAAAAACACTGCTTCAGCGGTTTTGTTTTATATGAGAGATCCTGTATATCATGAGTTTACAGATATACCTTATGTTAGACTCACAAACCACCCTCACTAAAATCCCATATTTTATTATTTTTACCAGAGTTGTATACATGGAATCTTTAGCGCCCTCTCCGGGAGAGTGTGGTGCAGGATGGATTACCCAACTTGCATGCAGGTTTGTTTGCTTGCATAGGTATTAGAGAAATAGATATACAAATGGCATCTCGTCATTGTCTTTGGGTTCAATATTAAAATCTGGTTTTGCCATAAATGGGATAGCAGCGGGATGATGTAGATGCAAACCCTCAGGTACTGTGCTTTCTGTTACGTGTTCATGAGAATCTTCTTCACTGTTATCACTGTCACTTTCTGTTCCTTCTGGAATTAGTTCATCAACCGAGTCTTCATTGAAAAGGGTGTCAGTTATGACAGCATTTATGTTGTCCCTAAATGCCATGGTTATACAGGGTGGCCACCCGTATGGAAAACCGGGAAATGTCAGGGAATTCAGAAAAAAAATCTGGAAATTCGTTCTTCTGCCAGATAAAATTGACGTACCGTATATATCCGTTAATAGAAGCACATTTTTCAGTTTTTATAACATAATCTAGGGCATGTCTTTTATGCCAGGAATAAATTGTAAAGAAAATTGAATAAACATTTAAAAAATCCAGTGTGATCTCGAATGTGAAGTAACCAATAGCATCAGTAGCTATATGGATAGACTATAGCAAGCACTAGCGACTATGATCGATCGATTGATCGATCGAATTTTCAATGTTTTGACCTGCTTACTATTGAATATTCTGTGTTGTTGGGGAATTGCGCGGCCTATATTGCGTTCTCAGTTTTCTAATCGCTTAAATTCATGGCTTCCACAGCGAAATATACATATAGACAAAATTCCACAACCCAACGGATGACTGTGTTTGTTTACTATGTAATGACGTCTACCTCGTAAAATGTAAAAACAGACAAAAAACACTGAATGCAGGAAAGTGTGAAATTTGCTTGAACTTAATACTCATTCAAGTGCTTATTCTTATTATTATTATTACAATTATTAAATGTGGTGACGTAGGTAAACCTTGTGTAAATGTGTAATGCATCGTGACACCGTTCAGGCCACGCCATGTTGAGTTTCTAACCTATCTTTCATGCAAGGTGTTCAGAAGTTTCAGGTACGACTAGTAGCTTGTAATATCACGTGTATTTTTGTGCATACAGAACACGATTTAAAATAAAGTGACATCACATTGTAAGATGAAAGTTGTTTGTAGGTTGGAAGTTTTTGAGTTTGTGAAGTATGATTGTAAATATTCGGTCTTGATCCATCCAGTCCCAAGCTGCCATTCATATCGATTTATATAGAATGAGTGCAATCTCGAAACCTGGCTGCCAACTGTATTGTCTGCAATACATCACCACCTGGCAGCCACGTGGTTAAGCTACCTGGCTCGGCGTGTGCTGTATAGTTTTAATATTCTTCAGTGTAGATGTAATTTTATTTACATCCGTGTGTTGATTAGTATATAGTTCGTCTGTGTACCATACTTCAGTATAGTTCGTGAAAGACAAGTGGCAAGAATGTGACCCGGCAATAGTAATAATAATGTTATTGGCTTTACATCTCACTAACTACTATTTCGGTTTTCGGAGGCGCCAAAGTGTCGAAATTTTGTCCCGCAGGAGTTCGTTTATGTGCCAGTAAATCTACCGAAACGAGGCTGAGGTATTTGAGCACCTTCAAATACCACCGGACTGAGCCAGGGTCGAACCTGCCAAGTTGGGGTCAGAAGGCCAGCGCCTCAACTGTCTGAGCCACTCAGCCAGGCTCGACAAAAATTGGCACCGTGGTCTCGATCAGCCATAACATCCTTCATATGGCAGTCATTAGCCGCGAATAATTTATTTCTTTTGTTCTTAATAATAATGTACCTATTCTTGTTTTAGTGTCGGATATTGTTAGGAAGTGCATACACTATCTTAGTGATAGTGAAGTTGATACTATTTTGAAGCTGTTACAGTTTGGGATTTCCTTGTCTCTGTTTCTTCCTTCCACGTATTTGTCAACATTAGGTCGGATATCTATAAGACGTTCAATGAGTTTAGAATTTTCAAGCCATCTTACAGCACAGTATTTCAAAGGAAATACGTTTGAACCTGAATAATGTGTATAATCAGCACGTCTTGCAGGAACGTAGCAAAACAAGAAGTAATTATTTCATGTGGCTTTTTCTAGCCGCATGCAGTCCTTGTAAGTCAGACCCTTCGATGAGGGTGGGCGGCATCTGCCATGCATAGGTAACTGCATGTTTTTGTGGTGGAGGATAGTATCGTGTGGTGTATGAGTTGCAGGGATGTTGGGGATAGCACAAACACCCAGGCCTGGGCCACTGGAATTAACCAATTAAGGTTAAAATCCCCGACCCGCTCGGGAATCGAACCCAGGACCCTCTGAACCGAAGGCCAGTACGCTGACCATTCAGCCAACGAGTCGGACAAAACAAGAAGTGAAGAGCACAAAGAAACTCTGCAATATTCCACTGGGTTTCTTTTACTGGCATCTTATATGAATTGTGCACAGTATGCAAGCCACAAGGTCCAATGTTCTCCAAAATAGGAGCATCTGGATCATCATTTAATAAATTACCATTATCCTGAAAGAACTTTTTATTAACATTTGGACCATCCATTGAAATTTGTAAGAGTTTTTTTAGATTGGGTCCTTGCGGTGCTTGCAAAAAACCATTTAATAAATCCTAGGAGGTAAAGTGAGCAAGAAACACCGAATCAAAATAAAAAGTGCATACCTCATTAGTATCAGAATTGACACAACGAACTACAAAATCCATTTGACCCATCTGAGAGACTTTATTCAGTGACTCGTCAGAACCAACGGTGAAATGTGTGCACTTACTACACATCTCAAGAACTTGTTTATAAAAATACGGAGCCAAACCATGAGTGATTGTATATGCAACTTTCATTGTGTGCAGTTGAACTTCTGACGCGATTTCAGAGTCTGGAAGCATTACTGGGAACATACGTACACTAGCTTCACTGGCACGTAAGGAATGGTGTTGCATGACAGTATGCATGCACCATATAATCTCAGCTTTGGTTACTTGCTCTCTTGAAAGATAATTCTGTGGACATCTCGACTCTGGTGAATCTTCTTTAATGGAAGAAGAAGAAAAAGCAGTGGAGTCATATGTGATAGAGTTCGTTGTGGTAGGCAAAGGACAGTTTGTGTTTGCGGCCATGGTATTAAGGCCGCTTTGTTGCTGAAAGAATTAGAAGAAAAGAAGTGGAGGGTGATGGCAGAAGCTCGACAGTCGTTGGTGGCTATAGACGAAAAAATATCTTCGCTGAAGCAGTAATGGTAATCATTTTATTTTTAAATCTTAAAGTGAATTTAATTAAACTAAATTCAACTTCCAAGTTTTGAAATTAAATATGCACATTAATTGCTCATTTACTTTTTGGATGTGAAGCTTACAAAATGTATTTTATTATTACTGTCATAGCTGGAAACTTCCTTTATAATTTTATATTTTGTCCTTGTGTGTCAGGAAAAAAACTGGTTTTTATGTCTGGAAAACAGGGAAATGTCAGGGAATTTCAAAATTTGGATTTGGTGGACACCCTGTTATACTTCAGAATGTGATTATACACACACTTGTGCAATATCAAACATACTACACAGCTAGCTCAGCCAGAGCTAGCCTACGTTCAGAAAAAAAAAAAAAAAAATATGCATTGGAAAAGGAAATCTCTGTGGCCATGTGGTTTCTGGTAAGTAGAAGCATTGGTATTGATATTATCCTCATCTCTCTTGCAAATATTTGTGACAAAAATAAACCACAGCTGTGCAGGTAAGCCTTCAGTTTAAGGTCGTACTTCATCGTCATCAGTGTCGCACTCCAGTTGCCCAGGTGTGGTTAACAAGCCTCCTCCACTCATTTCTGTTCTTCCACTTCCTGCTCCATTACTTCTGCCACATCCAATCCAGCTTCTGTAATGTCCTTCAAAATCTGATCCATCCACCTTCTTCTTAGTCTTCCAACTGGTCTCTTTCCCTTAACTTCTCTTTCCAATTCCCTTCTTGCTACCCATTTCTTTCCATTTCTTCTTACATGTCCGAACCATTTAAGTCTTGCTTTCTGTATCTTTTTTTTAATAACGGTTCTATATTTAGCTCTTCTCTGATTTTAATATTTTGAATTCTATCTCTTCTTGTTTTTTTAACCGATGTTCTTAAAAATTTCATTTGTACTGCTTGGATCTTATATCTTGTCTTTTATTAGTCACTAGCGTTTCTAGTCCGTAGGTTACAATTGGTATGTGAGACCTGTATAGAATCTCTATGATGTGGTAGAATATTTTATTCGCATTCCATTTAGCTACCTGACCTGTATGGTGTAAAATACTTTGTAGTATGTTTTATTTGTATTCCCTTTATCTACTTAAGTAACTACTAGAACAGTCCAGAAAATGTTGTGATGCGGACTTTTAGAACAGGGTGTGTTGGCTCCAGTCCGTTGTGGATTGTAGAAATATGTCCTTACTAATTCTGAAAAATGGAAAGTTTGCGATTAGTGTCTGTGTATGTTCCGGAATATTGTATAAACATCGCGACTGGATAAAGAGTTGTGATTGGTGAATCTGGGTGGCGATAGGCAAGCTCCTGTGCTCTGATTGGTCACTCGGTAATCGCACCAAGGCCAGTCTTCCCCTTTTAAGTGAGCGAGGCAGGATTTCATGGCCTTTGGTTCTCTCGTCAGTCCTGCCATTTTGACGCACTTCGGCGTATCCTCGCTCCCAGGATGGGTTACCTTGGGGTAAGCACAGTTGATTTCAGTCCCATTTTAATTTACATTTATTCGCTGGTGTTATCACATAGGAGTTTGCCCTAGTCACCTCTCTATTGCTCAGATGTTTTAGAAAGTATGTTTACTTTCATTCTAAATTGTATTTGTATTTTGTGTGCCTTGTTACCTTCAGAATCGTATTGTAGCACTTGTATTATGCTAAAATATTTTTGGTTAACCT